>NC_038246.2:6096225-6216200 GCF_000004515.6 Glycine max | reverse complement strand
AAAAAAGAAACCCCCCAAACCTCCCGCGCATACTCGCTAGCTCACTACCACACACTACCTCACTCATCCCACTAACTACCGATAAATATACTAAAACAATTAATCAAATCGACATATATGGAGTATAGATGAAGTATATGATATTTAAACGGTTTTGTATAATATATCTTATTTCTAATTTAATATTTTCTGAAAAAGTTAAAAGTAAAAATAGAATAAAAATCAATTTAATCCAAAATGTTTTTGAATTAGATGGAATCACATGGGATTACAATTTTAAACTAAATCAATAAACCTGAAATGATTAGATCGAATAATTTTTTCTCCTTAAAATCGATCTAATCTAATATGCAAATACTCCTCTATAGTATATTTATGTACTAGTGTTTCAGTAAAATTTAAAGACTTAGTACAAAGTATTTTTTAATTATTGAAGAAATTACTACTTGGTATTTAAATATTATTTTGTACTTTAAGAATCGTTTTCAAGGATTAAATTAGGTTTACCCTTTCTTTTATTTTCAGTTTTCGGAATAAGCGTTTTTGTTGGAAAGCCCCAATAAATAATAATAATAACAAGCGTGTAACATAACATGCCACTCTACTCCTACTTTAGCCAGATTTCGTGCATTACGTTTTGATAGTGAAACAGATGGAAGTTGATTCTTTAATTAATAAAAATAAAAGTGGGTGCTCGAATCAATTACTAGCTTTAATATATAAATTAACAAATAGTAAAACAAAAGAAAAAGAATGCAGATAAATCCATTTTTAGGTCTGAAAAAGCAAACAGGGAAATAAAAGCTGTCGGCAAGACCGTTGACCTCCCTGACACAACACGCAATCCATTAAAATCAATTTAAATTAATAATCAAATCATGACAAAAATTATTAATTAAAGGCTAACCAATAGGATTTTTCCCCTTTTACACGTTTGCTTTTTTCTTCTCTTAGTAATCTTTACTTACAATTTTAATACAACATAAGTTTTTTTTTTCTTCTCTTTTTGTGTGTATATAAATTAAGAATGGTCCAGAATTGTATACTACTAGAGCACTAGTACTCTTTTTGAAAGGGAAATTTAAATAAATTATTTTTTTATTGGACTATAAGCATAGTTTTTTTTTGGAGGGTGACTATACGTGAAGAATCAAATTATCAATATTTTTTAAGTGACGCAACTATATATTAATATTTTTTATCGAGTTTATTAGACTAGCTACTAAATTGCATGACCAAGAAAAATAAAATACATAAAAAGTATGACAATAAGTTTTTCAAATAAGAGATTATTATAAAATTATATATTTAAAATTTAAAAATATATTTAAGTCTAATAGCTTTCTTCTTCTTTGTACTTTAAGATTTACCTTCACTACACACCGCAGCTATATTTTATGCAATGGTTATGACTTATGAAGACATGTGATAGATTCATGGTTGACTGGTTTAGCCGAATGGGTACTATGCACATTTAATAGAGGTTGACTCTTGGTTTATACTAGATAGAACTATGTTTTGGTTACAGTTTGGAGCACTAAAGACATGGTGATGCATCATAGAATAAAATTATTTATGTTATTTTATTTAATATTGGATATTATGAGTGTCTACCGACCCATCAAATTAGAAATTAATATTATTTATAATTTTTAGTATGGATGATTCAAGAAAATTTTACACACAAAAATAATAGAATATATTTTTTTGTTAAACAAATTATTTTATATTTGTGAATGCAATAGTATTACATTAATCTTATGATTATTATTTGTGTGATTCCTAATCTATACTACTGATTTGATTATATATTTATATTATTTAATAAGTTCATATATTTCTTTTTTTTATATGAAATTTATCTTAGATAAAATATTTATATGACTTATCTAATTAAGGTTAATCTAATACAATATTTTTCTTATATTTGAGTTATAAATACGTATTATTAAGTTTTTTTTGGAAGAATTATTTAGTTATGTTGTGTTATTTACTTTTGCATAACAATAACCGTGTCCAAGAAAGTGTTCTTAGCAAGGTGGTGTGTGGTGCTATAATGTTGGAGAACTAGTGTTAGTTGAAAACACACGGACGTACTATGTTATGATTGGAGTAGTAATTATATGCAGATTAATAGTATTGGTTGGTTTTTTTCGTAAAAATTGAATATAATATTAGAAATTTATAGTATTTATATATCTTATTAAACCAATTGAGTTAGATCCATTTAATTTAGAATGTGATGAATATTTTTTTTAGTGAAAGTAAATAAATGTTTGAACATTTGGATTTTCATGATGGTGGTTATATAGTTTATTGTGTATTGGTATTGTTGTCATTGCTATTTGTTAGGATTTGATGCGAGTTCCTTCACTTCCTTGACAATTTGATTAAGAATGTGCGAGTTAGTTCATGGCAGATATAATTTTCTATACTGTCCTACAATTTCAATTATGGTTGTTGGATGTGGGGAGCAAGGTAATCATTAGCAAGTAGATTAAGTCCCTAGTCGTTTTGCCTTAAATAATTATTGTACTTCCAACTAAAAAGACGTTTTAAACTAAATTTATAGTTAATATTTTTTTAAAACGAGTTAATATTTAGTTAAACACTATTTTAATGACGTTTAACAGTTTAAAATGAGAGAAAATGGTCTTTTTCCCCCTGAGAAAATAGTCCATGCACAGTTTTACACTGAAATCTAATAACTAATTACTATATTTAACTTATATTTAGAAATAATTTTTTTAAGAAAAAGGGTTAAGAGAGAAATTTTTATTTTTAAATACAAAAAATAGACATTAAATTTATATTAATATGTTATGTACTATATCTTTCATTTTAAAAATTATAAAATTACTGAAATTAGAGATTAATTATTAAAAATAATAAATTTACCCCGCTTTACTAAAAGTACTTTTTTTTGTAACAAACAATAATGCAAAAAGCAATTGAGACAAGGATGAAAATTAAAAGTAAAATTATAATTGAGTATATAATTTAATTAAGCGCTTATTTATTAAAATTCTATTATATAAGAATGCATGTTATAAAATTTATTTAAAAAAATAAAAAAATATATTTTAATATATTTATTACAAATATTAAAATAAATTTAAAATTTTTATGAGTAGCATTGTTTTAATAAAGTCTAAAGAAGATTTATATAAACTCTTTAGACATTCCTAAATTTCAGAGAGAAAAACAAATACTTTGGTTCAACTCTTTAGACACCAATAATATATTTAATCATTTACCTATATGAAAAATGTAAGCTAAATTAAGAATTACACGCTTCAACTTTAAGCTATGAACACATTATTTTGCTACAGATTTTATTTTAACAAATTAGTCGTTCGAACTTTAGTAACAAAGTGTTACTAGTGCATGTTCTCATGTGATGTACAGAATAAGTTATTTGTTGGAGAGTAATTTTTTTATTATTTTAAAAAGCTGAAACTTGAAAAATATATAAAAGAAAATATTTTTATATGAATTAATACGGCATGACAGCATAAGCTTATTATTATATTCAGCAAAAAAAAAAGCTTATTATAGTCAGACGATTGTTATTTCATTGAGAAATCTTACAAAATCCCTAAACTCAATATAGTTTTTACATTAATCACAAACCCACACATGACATATATTATATTTTATTTTTTATTCTCATTCGATACTTCTTTTGTTTTTGCTGGATCTCATTCAATACTTCCTAATATAATGAAATGTAAAAGTTATTAGAACTTAGGTATAATTTTGAACAAAAAATCATAATTTATTACTCCCTCCAACTCTTTTTATAGGATCCAAATTAGAAATTGTGTTTGGTTATTTTATAAAAATAATCTAAAATATTTTTATATTATTTATTTTTCACAAAAAACCTTAATTATGAAATATTTAACTGGCTTATGTAGATATTAAGTGAAATACATTAATATCTTAAGTTTTTTAAGAGTCAACTTTGTCTCTAGGCATTTTAGGAATCTTATTTTTCCTTTTTAGATGTACAACCTATAAAATTAAAGTGATAAATATAATTGTTAACTCATTAGTAAGTGCATCAATTCGTTTAAGTAGTAATTTAAAACGATAAAATTGAGTGTCGAGTCTACAAAAACTTTAACTATACTCAGAGTTTGTATATGTCCAATTTTCAGTGATTAATGAATTGAATTCAATATTAGTCGAATAGTGATACAAAATGTAAAACTCAATATAAACAATGATATTTCAACATAACACATTAAAGAGATAGAACACAAACACTTAGGAGGTGAGTTGTCGGTTGAAGCATAATTATGGAACATGTTGGGACTTAACCTATCGAAAATACTCTTGATGCAACATTAAAACTTTTTCACTATTTAACATTATTCCAATTATTACCTTTATTCACTAATCAATCCTAACCATAATCCCTCATGTGAAATAGTCTAAGTTACCTAATTTTACTACTAATTCCTTAAGAGCTACATCAAATAATTTGCTTTAAGAATAAAGATGCATAAATAAGGATAAATAATCCCATTTTATTCCTAGACATGGATTACCTAGATGCTCTTTTCAAGTTCTTAGGAGATAAACATTTTCCAATGCATAAACCCTATAACACTACATGAGTATGGGTGATCAAACCATAAACATGATATTAAGCACATAAAAGAGACAATAATATCAAAATAGCATGTTAGAATCATTACATCAAGAGTGTTTGGTTGGTGAGTTTTCAACAATAGTTGATTTAGCCTCTTATTGTCATGAGAGACTTACTAATACAAAAAGGAAACGAGAGGTGTGAAAGAAAATGGAGGAAAGGATCCCAAGTAAGTGGGTTCTCCCTCTTCTCTCGTGCCCTAGCTCCTTATTTTGGTCCCAAAAAGAACTCTCATGTTTTCTCTCTTTTTTCTCTTTTAAAACACAACACAGTCATGTTTTTCGATATCGACGGTGCATTAAGCCTGCATATGCTCGCTAAGCGCACATGCAAAGTTCAGCTGACATAAGTGATTGCTCGCTAAACCGTCAAATGCGCGCTGAACCTGACCTTTAAGTTGGCTCCTTGCATTGAGCGTTTGTTGATGCGTTAGACACACTATTTCAATCCTCTTCGAGGTCTTCTGTTATGTAATTCTACAACAAAAAACACACCCCAAAATACTATAAATTAACTAACTTTAACAAATACTAGACAAAAACTCAGAAGAAACTAAATTCCTAGTATTTTAACATAAAAGAAGCAATAAAAGAGAGAAAAATTAAATAATTACTATGTGATTTAAATATTCAAATTACGTAAACATAATAATTATCAATATTAACGAGGAGAGAAAACAAATGAAGTAAAGTCAATACAAATATTTGAAATAATAATATTATATCTTATTAACATCAAATGTAGGACTAACATTGAATTGAACCAACTTAATATATTTCAAGATTCAGTTAAATAATTGACTCATTTAACTTGGTTGAACTAAAAGTTAAGCTAATTAAATAAACAAGTCAAATTTAAACTATATGTAGCTTTTACATGATTGCTTTATGAAAAATATGATGTGTGTATATGTATGAGAATAAATAAACTTACTCAAAGAATAACTTCGTTTTTATTATTTATTTTCTTGTAATCTAATAGTTGTAATGAATAATTAATCTTAACTACTAGATTTTAAAAAAATAAATGAATACGATGAAAAGTAACTATTTTAAAGCTATTCCTAAAGTAAGTTGATATACATAGCGTAAATGATTTTGTTAAGTGGTCCACCATGTACCATAACCAATGATCATTAGATTCACCAGGGTACATAATGCTATCATAGATCTTCTCTCATTAAAACATTTTTTCCCCTTCCAACTCTCCCTTCTTCATTGCTGTTGTTGAACCAGTGTTCCACTAGGCACCGCAACCTCGACGTGCACATCTTGTTCGTACGACGACTGCCTCCTCATCTTCATCGAGGGCATCATCTTAATTCCACTATCGTTTGCCTGGTCCGCAAGATCAACAACGTCATTGCAACACACAATATAACCATACATGAACATTATCTAATATACCTTAATTAAACATTATATATATATATATATATATATATATATATATATATATATATATATATATATATATATATATATATGAAATCCATTTACTTCAAAATTAATTATTTTAGAGTTACTCCTCATCCTTATTATTTATTTTCTTAAAATTTAATGATTAAAATTAGTTATTTATTACAATCATTAAATCTTAAGAAAATAAATAATAATAATGAATAATAATACAAATCAAATAAATTAAATAATACAAACATTTAACATATTTTTATTATATTTTTTACTTATCTAACTTTTATATCATATAAAAAAAAGTCAAAAATATAATTTATCCATAATATATAAGAAGTACAAGTATATCTCAGGGTGGGGCATCTGTGGCCTTGCCATCATCAAATTACAAAACTATAATGTGCTGCTCTCATAATTCTACTATTCAAGCTTTATTTCCATAAATAAACTTCTTAATATATAGTGACCGAAAAAGAATTGAATTTCTCTGCCGCAATCAAGTAGAAGAACCAAAATAAAAAGAAACGTCCCTTCTCTTGTAGTATATCTTTTTCTTTACCCAAGCACGCGTATGGAAAACGAAACTCTTTTAACCACAAACTGTTTTTTTTTTAATAAAAAAAATAGGGGAAAAGCAGTTCATGAAAGTGAGATTCCCAAGTAATAATCATGTGGGAGCTATGAAGTTTCAAACTTTCAAGGTTAGCTTTTTTATTAATTATTTTATTATTTGTTATGTGATTGTATAATCTTTTCTTTCATAGAACAGATCAAAGTGGGTTACCGAAAAATTATTTTGAAAATCTATAACTTTGTTCAATTGATCTCCATCGGTGGCTTCAACGGAAGGATAACTCAAATGCATGACTATATATATATATATATACCTTCCAACTAGGAGAAAAATTAGAGAAATTAAAAATGCCAACCTTGTCGTGACTTAATTTTGATAAGCGTGAATATTTCGGGACCACAAGTTAGAGGAAAAAATGTAACTTAGTTTATAAATCAAGAATACAAATAAAGCTGAAAAAAGTTACAACTCCATGTGAAATTCTTCTAGATGTTGTTTATAAATTATACCGTAATTAAACTTAACCTAATTATTCCATTAGCAAAGTTATATGAAAATTTTACCAGTCCCTGTTGACCATTTGCCTGGCATGGCCCACCACTTTTTCGTATATTTAGAATAACATCTTACACATAGATAGGTTTTATGATTATATTTTATAGCCCACAAACTGAACCCATTGAAATTTTAGAACTATCATTCAAGAAGATTGGACGATAGATAGTACATGCACTATTGGAAACATTTTTGTGATTAAAGATATGCCATTGGACTCTCAAATCAAGCTTTAATCTCACACCTAAAGTACACAATAGAACTTGAGAATGACTCACTTGAAAGATTAACATATTTTTTGGGTTGTTACTTATCTCAATTTTGCTGGAAGATGTCTGCATCGCAAGATAAATACACACTAGCCTATTTTATTTAGTATTTATCTAGCAGTATATATGTAAATGATTGGCCACTACGTATCTGTAATCATCCATTTGGAGACTTAGAGTGGGTGTCACTTTTTTGTTGTTGTTAGGAATTAAAGATAATATTAGGGAATTTATAATAATTTATATATTTTATTCAATCAATTGAATTAGATTGTTTAATATCAGACTAAGTGTCATTGTTTAACTTTGGCCAATGGTTAATAATAGAATGATATTATTTATTTATTTGGAGGTGTGGGATGCGAATAAAAATGAAATGCTAGATTACTTGCTTGGGTGTTGCCGCCCCTTTATAGGGGCATGGCTAATAGTGGGATTGGGCTATTTTTGGTTCTAATATGCAAGACCTAAACCTTAGTACAAAATCACATTTTAGTCACTACTCATAAGGCCTGGTTGAGTAGAGAAGTGTTTTGCAAACACTTTCAAACAGGGCCTAGTTGATTAGGAGGAGAAAAAATACGGCCTGGTTGTTTGTATTTTTTAAAAGTAAAAATGTGTTTTATTAATTAAAAAAATATATATCTGAAAAAATTATGATAACTAAATAATTCTTTAAACAAAATTCTAAATAAAAAAGTCTCATTATTTTTAAAAGAAGACCTTTCAAAATAATATAATAAAAGTACATATTTCATACTCTTATTTGAATACATTTTTCAAATCAAGCCTATTTTATTATCATACTTTTATTATATGTTTGTTTCTAACCATAGTATTGATACAAAATTGTTTTTCAAAAATAGTGACAAATTTTCATCTTTGGAAACCATGGGCACATACAAAGATGAGTATTTTTCTTTCAACATAATCTATTTCATTTCCAAGGACTAAACGTGATTCGAAACCTTGGGCCTAAACTATTTGATTAAGGGACACAAGCTACTATCACTTGTGTCAATCATTGTTGGTTATTATTTAGGTTTAATTGTATTTTTATCCCTATTTTTTTAGCAAATTTTACCCCTAACTTTTAAGACCTTGCAAATTTTATCCCAATTATTTTTTCTTTAATAAGCTCAAAAGTTAGGGGTAAAATTTGACGAAAAATAAAAAGTTTGGTGTAAGTTAGGGATAAAAGTGTAATTATGTTAGGAGTAAAATAACAGTGAGTAAATATGCAAGTTTCTTAAAAGTAGAGAATAAATTACACCAAATTAATTTGTTGGAGGTAAAATTCACCAAAAATTAAAAATTTGAGATAAAAAAATGCAATTAAGCCTATTATTTATCATGTTGAGAAAAAGATGATTTTTTTATACATTTATAGTTTATTATAAATGATTCATTATAATCATAATTATAAAATGGTACTGTTGAGGGTTTTGGCAAGTGTACCAATTCGTTCTAAGTAGTAATTCTCGAAAGTCCGAGTATCGTTTCCACAGAGATTTTATTGCACTTTTATTGAATATTCTTTCATTTGTAAGTAAGACGTAAATAGATCAAAGCAAGAATAAAAGCAAGAGTAATTTGCAAAATCAAACAATTAAGAAATCAAGTAAGATGAGAATATTAAGACCAGACAAACCTAACTGGCCTACGATGCATGAATTGATTATGTTTCATTATCAATGCAGTTGAATCTGTTCTACCCACACCTGTTACTTGCCCCTGATGCCTCACGATGATAAGCCTATTTCAATTACCTATCTCCCAAATGCCTTTGTGAAGACTCAATAATTAAAATGCATTAAGACTGAATTCTAGGTGTTTGCTAAATGCATGGGCATTGGACCATCATTCTATGCCTAGCAATGTTGACCCTATGATTCTTTTCTTTATTTGTTCTATTAGGTGTTACCCTTTTCCAAGTGCATAACCCCTAAAACTGATGCATGCATTGCCTCTTAAATCCTTGTTAGGAATTACCCTCTCCCGAACGAATAAAACCCAAAAGAAATTTAAGATGTAAATGCAAGATAAAAAGAAAAGAAATTAGAATATACAACCTGGAAGGAATTCTCTTTGCATTGATAACTCTTGAAGTACACCATACATCGTTGACTTTTTAGGCCTGTCAGGCCCTAACTAGGGGATTAGCCACTCATGACCATTGAGGGCTTTACAATTGAGGGGTGAAAGAAAGAATGGATAGAAAACAAAGAATATAGAGAGAAAGGGAGAGCTCAGGCTTAGAATGCTGAGAGAAGTTCTTTGAGGCGAGGTGTGTTGTTCCCCCTGGATTGACTCTCTATTTATAGCTGTTGAAATGGACTTCGGACTTTCGTAGGCGCGCTTAGTGCGTGTTGCAGGCTTAACGTGTGCTTCTGTTGAATCACGTGCTTGGCGTGTGCTTTTGTTGGATCGCACGCTTGGCGTGTGCTCCGCGCTTAGCGTGAGTAACGGATTTTGCGTTTTCGTGTTTAATGTCTCACTTAGCGCCTATGCTTCCTTGTTCGCTTAGCGCGTGACGCGCGTACTGGACTGGGTTTGCTTTTAATTTTCTTATTTTCTTCAATTTTTTTCTTACTTTTTGCTTGTTACACCTTCAGCCTTCAATTCTGCAACCAAAATTTAAACTTTATCAATTCTTTAACTTTTAATTACAAATAACTACTAAATAATTATTTTTAAGTCAATATTTATTTGATTTTCTATTATTAATTTACAATTATTTAGCAGTTATCAGATACATTTGTTAATTGTCATTTTTAATACATGAGAAGTCATATATTAATAAGCATATTGTACATTTACTAAATTATATATACATATTTTTTATACCCATAACGTTGATACGAAGTATCCATTAATACTTAAACCTAACACCTTATTTTAAGAAATCAAAATCAACCACTTGTTGGTAATTATATATACATATACATATTTCATATGTATAATATTTATTAAAATTATTAAATTTAATCATTTATTATATTCAATAACTACAATTTATAATATTAATTACTGTTTATAAACATGACATTAATATAATTAAATACATGCATTATTAAATATATTACATTTCGAAAATATTATAACTTTTTGGTCTATGATATTGGTAATAAGGTTAGAGTGTAGGACCTTATACAAATTGCACAAACCAACCTTTCACTGCTGGCTCAATCTCAATGAATTTAGATAACTTTTTAAAGCACTGACACTGACACAGCAATACAGTTTTAATGTATATTTTAGTATTTATTTATTACTGTAGTTTTTAGTATTAGTAATCACTAATTTTATTTGATATATTTTTAATTTATATAGAATCATTTTTTATTCATATGAAACAAATTTAGATATCAGATGATATATAATTACTCACTGCTCAACTAATTGAGAGAAAATCTGTTAATAAACCATATATTTTATCTATTAAATTTAATAAACATATTATATTTAATAAAGAAAATAAATAATTATATTTAATGTTTATATAAATACTGCATAATAACACTAAATAAATATATTATTACACTTTTTTATATAGATAGATATGAATATAAATATAAATCGACAGATATAGTCATATTATTTTTTAAAAAAATAATAAAAAAAATAAGTTGTAACCTATATTTTAGTATATGTATTTTTGTATTAAGTTACTTAATAATTAATTTTTGATGATATAATTTTAATTTGTAGAGATAAAAAAATTCATATATTTAATAATATTTTGAAATTTTATTATTCATTATATTTTTTGACTGCATTATTTATTATATTTAATGAATACGATAAACAACACAATTTAATTTAATGTATATACAAACACTGCATGAATATCATTAAATATATTATATTTTATAAATATTATAATTAATAATACTATTAAAGTTAATGATATATTGCATTTTTTAAGGATAACGATATATTACATTTAATAAATATAACATTGAATTTTGATATAAATATTACATTAACAACATTAAATACATACAATATTATAAATAATTTTGTTTATTATTTATATAAGAGTAGTGCTAAATGGTACGAGTGATCATGGTGCAATTTTTTTTACAAAGCAGCTGTCATAATGTAATTGGCTAATATGTAAATTTCAAAAGAAAGGAGATTGAATAATAAACAAAAATCATGGATTATGAACTACATTAAACATTTTCCTTACACAAATACCGCATTAACCACCGAAGAGTGTGAATCAAGTAGCACAACTTGATCATTAATGAAATATTTCATTTTTCCTTAAAAAAAAACTTTGATCATTTCAATTACTTATCTTTCTTTTGTTATCTATCTTTTTTATTTGTCTTGGATTAAATAACACATTTTTTAATACAAAGATTAATCCCGCTTGTAACGTGTAATCGTTGTTTCAAATTTTTTTTTTTTACACAGTCATATAAACTTAAGGGTGGATCTTTACAATAGTACATCAATCCCTTTTGAGTTGTTTGCACCAATCCTTTGAGTTGTTTGTTATGTATCTGGGTGCAGACAACTATTAGATGTCAATCTTTTTTCTTATAAAAATTGTTACCAAAGGGGATTGCTATGTGACCAACGCCAATCTCTTGCAGTTGCATACATTAAATACTTTCAAATCCGAGGCATAGCATACACCAATTAACCGATTGATCCAACACAGCATATACTCCTTAAAATTCCGCTACTGTCCCAGGTTACAATGAAAAACGACGACACTGGTAGCCGCTTTGAATAAAAATTCTTAATGTTTACTACAATCCAAAACACTCAAACATCCTAACACAAACTGAAGGGGTCACGAGGCACTGAAGGCAGTGACATCTTTGGCATCACACTCACAGAAAACACTATTTTTTGAACTAGCAATTACCAGAGGCTATCAACCACTGAACTGTCCACAGTAACATCCACGTTTCCCAAAAGCATTAAAAACCCAACATGGAGAACCTTGTTTTTCCCACGGTTTGACCGGTTTTGTACTATTTCTCTCTCTGTCTCTGTCTTTTGTCTTTGTCTTTCTCTCACGCTTTGTTCTTTGTCTATTTCCTTATCCTTTTCTCATATCAGTAAGCATCCGTTCATTATGGTTTCAGCTGGTATTTCCACTTTTCTCCTTGCAGAGGTTCAGTTTCTTCTCCCTCAGCTCAATGCTGCCTCAGATTTGTGGAGGGTATGTTTCTAGTCTCTCTCTCTCTCTCTATATATATATATGTGTGTGTATGTGTGTGTGTGTGTTTTTTTTTTGAAGTTTAGGTTCATTTTTAGGAGCTGCTCTGCTTGTCTAGTAAGAAACATCGGTCAATGACAATGGGTAAGAAGAAATTTTAAATTTTGAATAGCGGTTTAGACTTTAGACTTTAGAGTCCTTGAGATTCCAAAGTACTCCAAAACAGCATTTTTGGGTTAAGATTTTTCTTCATACAAAGCCTGCCATTTGTTTTAAACAAAAATGTCAATATACTCTTGTAACATATTTTTTAAGCACACTTCTTATTCTTTTTATTTTTTATTTTTTGTTGAAATTTGTTAGAAATCACAACACTGAGTTGCCCTGCTTCTCATTTAACTGAGTCTCGTTCATAATGTTTAATAATTTTAACTAACAAAAACTAAAAAATGTATTAAAAAAAAGAGTGTGCTACTAGCAGTTCTCTTTTCATAATGCTGCAACTTTGGTGGCTTTAAGGGATTTTTAGTCTCTAATTGTGTTTTTGTATTTGATAATGTACATACAGGATAGTGGGTATCTTCTAAGAGTGCTAATTAGGATAACGTACCTATTGAACTATGGGGGGTGAAACAGTGAATGGGACATGGCTCAGTGCTTTTTGGTCAGTGTCACGTAAGAGTGCATCAGATGGCAAGGAAGTGATTGGAGTTTTGGCATTTGAAGTTGCGGGTTTGATGTCTAAGGTGGTTAATTTGTGGCGTTCTTTGAGTGACAGGGAAATAATGAATACGAAGGCATGGATAATGAAGTCGGTTGGGGTCAAAATGCTAGTGTCTGATGATGATTATTTCTTGATGGACCTTGCCTTGTGTGAGATACTCAATAACTTCGAGTCTCTAGCTTGGTCTGTGGCCAGGTTGAGTAAGAAGTGCAAGGGTCCAGTTTATCATGGTTATGAACATTTTGTTGATAATCCTGCTCAAAACTATCTTCAATGGTCCGGGTGGGAATATGCGTGGAAAAAGATGGAGAGGAAGGTGAAGAAAATGGACAGATTTGTTGCTTGTATGTCACTATTGTCCCAAGAGCTTGAGGTACTGGCTGATAGGGAACAAACTTTCAGGAGAATGAAGGCAAATCGCGAGCTTCATGGGGTGAAGCTGCTCGAGTTTCAAAAGAAGGTCATGTGGCAGCGCCAGCAAGTGAAAAATCTGAGAGACATGGCTCCGTGGAACAGAAGTTATGACTATGTTGTAAGGTTATTGGCAAGATCATTGTTCACAATTCTTGAGAGAATCATTGTTGTCTTTGGAAATAGTCATATACCTATTGAAAACCAACAAAATGATTCTCTTTCTCCGCCCGTGACTACCAATAACAATCGTCTTACTCGCAGTCATTCCTTCTCTACTCTTAGGCACACCACCTCAGTTCATCCTTCTAAGACCAATTCATATGGATTCTGTTCACAACCTATTGAGAGCAAGTCAGTGTTAAACTCAGGTTTTGAGGTTGACAAGAGCAAGAGCAAGAAAAAGAAGAAAGAGCAACAAGTGCTTCATTCAGAAAGCAAGCAGTTCGAGCATATTGTTCCATTCACTGGATTCATGTCAGTTGGAAATAAATCTCCTTTTGTACAATCTTGTGTGCCAACTAAAGGAGGTTCTATGAGGTTGGTTGATTGTCATGTGAAGAACAATGACAACATGAAAACAGTTGATAAATCATCTCTCATATGCAGAACTAGAATTTATTTAAAACTGTCGATGAAGGGTCGGTTAAAGCCAGGTCCATCTACACTTGGCGATGCAGCTTTAGCTCTACATTATGCAAATGTGATTGTACTAATAGAGAAGATGGTGGTGTCAGCACCTCACCTCATTGATCATGAAACAAGGGATGATTTGTACAACATGTTACCAACCACTATAAGAACCGCTCTGAGGGGTAAGCTCAAGTGGTATGCCAAGAGCCAGCGTGCCACGGTCCACGAAGCTAGCCTTGCAGTGGAATGGAGCATGGTAGTTGCACAGATATTGGAATGGTTGGCTCCACTGGCACACAACATGATAAAGTGGCATTCTGAGAGGAATTTTGAGAGGGAGCAATGTGCTTCCAAAGCCAAAAATGTTTTGCTTGTTCACACTCTTTACTTTGCAGACCAAGCAAAAGCTGAAGCTGCAATGGTTGAGCTCCTTGTTGGTGTTCACTATGTGTGCAGGATTGATAGAGAGGCGCAGGAGTTTGCAGGGTCTAGAGCTCTTAATGGTGTTCGTTTGAGAAAGAATGTGTTGTACAATAAATATTTATAGGCTACATGAATGTCACCAATGATGTACAGTTATCATTTTCTAATGTAGCCTTTTCCTAATAGTACTTTAATGCTTTTAATGTTAAAAATACGCTGGGAATCACATCACGCTGATTCTGAGCTTTGGTTACATTTTGGTTAATTGATATTGCAGATTAGAAATATTAGATGATTTTGTTCAAGATCTGCACATTGCTGTTTATAAATACTGTTCTGGACTGGGCTCTTAAGGCCAAATCTATTGCAACAAACCATCTTGGCCTAAAGACACTGATCAGCTTAAACCACAAGCTGGTGTGTTGACTGAAGTCAACCATAGACAATACAACTAATTATTAACAAAGATAAATAGAATAGAGTTCAACTGTTCATATTTTAGAGAACTTATACAAGAATGGAACGAAAATAGAAAAATGTTTAAATTATAAATAAAAATATGAGAATATAATTTTCATCAAGTTTAAAATATAACAAAATATTAAATATTATAGAAATACAAATAATGACTTTTTGAAAATAATTTAAAATTAATAAAAAATAACTTGTGTTTTTCAAAAGATGATACACTAAAAGATTACGTAAATAGTTAAGCTCTGAATTAAAACAATTTTTTATCATGTAAAATTAATTAGTTTTTTAGTCATCAAAACAAACTAATCCAAAGAGAGTCATCAAAACAAATTAATTAACTTTTTGAAACTAATTTAAAACATGCTGATACTTTTAATCTAAATTACAATTTGAGTTCCTCAAAGAGAGTTATTGATACATACCTAATCCGAAGATATATTATAAAGGGGTCTAACTTTAGGTGTGTGACTCGTTATAAATTCCTTATATGTGTCGTCTATTCTATTATTACTTATAAAACAAATCTAAAGATACATTCAGCGGGCCACCAGAAAATGGCCCACTTGATTTCTAATTGGGGCGAGAGGCCCATATAGATGGGGTGGTCTTTGGGTTTTGGGCTCGGGCTTGCAGTCAGGTCTAGTGAAGTAACAGCAGAGAAGAAAAGAGGAAGACAATGGCGTGAACGAGAAGGATGATGAAGAAGGGGTTGGTGGTGTACAAGTTATACAGAGCCCTAACCCACGGCCTATCGCCGTTAATCCGCCTCCACCTGCGCTGGCGGCGCTTCCTCGGCCTGGAGCACCCGCACCGGTGGCTGGAGCGCCTCGGCCTCCCCTCTCAGCCCCGGCACGCGGGTCCACTCCTCTGGTTCCACGCCGTTTCCTTAGGCGAAGGAATGATCGCCGTTCCCGTCATCAAACACTGCATTCGGCGAATGCCTCACTTGAACGTGCTCATGACCATCACCACCATGTCCTCGTTGTAAGACTCTCACACTCACACACACACTATTTCCTCGCTCCGAATTTCGGAACACTAGAAAGTTTAGTTTAAACGATTGAAGTTTTTTTTTTTTTTTTTTGTAATGCAGTGAAGTATTGAGCAAGTCGCTTCCGAGTGGAATCATTTTACAGGTACGCTGTTATGGAAAGCTACTAACATTGATTGAGTAATTTCTTTATCCGCATGCAGGGCCTAGAATACAATTTCATACACTATTTTACCAAGACTTGTTAACTGGCCATATATTTGTGTATTAGAGAGTGTTATTATCATTCCTCGATTAAGCTGTTGTAAAGGATGATATGTTGAACTTCTTTTGGTGGTCCTGGGTTAGAGATCACCATTGTCCCTTAACCCATTAGGTCAGAGACTAATAATATTGCTCGCGGTGTGTGATTGCCTGATTGCCGCTCAAGGGAATTTTGCACACAGTAGAAATCAAACATGCATTTTCCCACTAAATAGATGGTGCTCCCACATGTGAACGCAACAAAGCCTTACACCATTGTGCCAATCCTATGGGTTAATGATATATTGAACCTGATTATTCATATAAGCAAAGCTTTTGCCTGTGCTGAACCTGATCATTCATATAAGTAAAACTAACTTGCTGATAAAAGGATGATATGCATATGCTGGACTGTCATTTCTTAATTTTGAAAACAAGGATTAACACTAATCATGCATTTTTCCGGAATAAGTTTATTTCTGATAAAAAGTGGAAAAAAGAGAAATGTGTTTTTTTTAAGGAAATTTATTTGTGCAATATTTGTTTTCAATCTTTGTTTTTTAACTGGTTTCTAGAATCTTAGGGATGTAAATCTGGCTTCAGGACATTCGATCTAATGGACACTTGAAATGACATTCCTGGGTTGACTTTTGTATTCTGGCTTGCTTACTATTTACCGTTTATTTATCATCTTGAATGGAGGCTCTTAAATATTTTTGAAGTTATTGTTTGATCTACAGTTTTTGAATTTTCTGATTAGGCTTAACACAATTGTTTTGATTTTTGTAACTTTCAAATTTGGCAGTTTTCACCAGTTGACACCCCTACTTCCATCCATTCTTTCCTTGATTACTGGAAACCAAATGCTATTGTGCTGATGGAAAGTGAACTCTGGCCAAATCTCATCATGGATGCTTCCAGAAATGGTGTAAGTCATTCTTTCTCATTAGTTTGTGGACTACATTTGTAGAGCATGTATAGATACAGAAGAGAGAAATAGTTGAATGTTTAATCCACACATCTGAATTGGGACTAGATAGCCAATTACTTAAATGAACAGTAGTTGAGGCTAACAATTTTAGTTTAAAATGGAAGACCAATTAATTTCTTTGCTCATACATCTGCTTCATTTGTGTGCATTGCATGCGCATCATATCAATTAGTTTTACCGATTCTTACATGTTATAACTCATTTTGCTCTCATCAGATAAAACTGGCACTCTTAAATGCTCGGATGTCTGAAAAGTCCTTTAAAATTTGGTCAAGACCAGTGCTTCTACCATTAATTTCATTGATGTTATCCAAGTTTTCGTTGATTGTCCCATTGGTATGTGCACCTAGATCTTTTTACCTTCGCATTGATTAATGTCTCTTATTACGCCATCGTTGAACATTTTGAATGTCACAGAGTACAGAGCAGGGTATCCGGTTTCAGCTGCTACAAGCCCCTCCTTATATCATAAACTTTTCTGGTGATTTAAAATATGGTATGTCATTAATTTCGTTATTTTTTATTCAGAGAAAATGAAATTGAACATGAAAAATTAATAACAGTCTGTTCAGATATACACCATCATTGTGTTCTTTTTCTATGATTTGGTTTATTGACTTTTAAACAAAACTAGATGCCTAGTTGATGTACCTTTTGTTGCTGATATGGCTACAATTATAGAAGGAGAAAATTGCTGTTTTTGGTTCCTCTTGGATAGCTGATTTTGAAGTGATAAACTGGTCTGTACTCTGTGCTAATCTTGTCTCATCACTCTTTTCATTCAGTAATAGAAGATTTTGGAGTCAATGAAAGAGGTAGAATTGATATAGACAATCTGAGACTAGAGCTTACACAAAAGAAGGTTTGGATGGCTTCTTCCATTCATAGTGGAGAAGAAGAAAGTCAGTTCCTTCTTCTATACCTCTGGTATTATGTTGCAAATACTTATTTGTTCCTCGGAATCTATTGGAACACCTGATCAGTTTGCTTAACATAAAAAAATGTTTGAAGCCTGTACTATCGGAAAATTAACAAAATATAGGTGGTTTGATTGTTCAGATTTGCTTTGCAGTCAGTAAAGATATTAACATTTTTTGTTTGCACACGTTTTGTTATGTTTTTATCAACTCTGACCTTGAGTTACAATTTTTTTCCCATGATGTAGCAAATTCTGTTTTCCTTTTTCCTCCATAAATTAGCACTAACAAGAAAATACTATGTTATTGTTTTGGCCTCCTTTTGTGTGATTTTAAATTCATGGAATTGATATTTTTTAAAAACTTTATAGTGTTAGAATCTATGTTTCTTCTGTCTTTTACAGATTGTTCTACTATTAGTTTCAAGACTTTATATTGGTGGAATTAGTTTGCTACTGTCCTTGTTTTGATACTCATTATATTCTATATCCTATAATATGTTTATATTTGATTGCTTTCTCTGCAGTAATATTAGGTGTTCACAATGCCCTTATGCAGCAACAACCTAATACAATGACTATTATTGTCCCTCGGCATCCACAGGAAGGACGAGAGATTGCCAAAGTAAGCTTTTCTTCACATATCCTTTCAAAACATGATTTTGGTTTCCTACAGGTATCTTTCATAGGAGGCCATCCTTACTTGAGACAGAGTCTGATACTGTTAGGAAACCACTTTAATAAGGTTTATATTAGGAAGCGGCAGAGGGGGAATTGAATTAATAATGCAACAGATTGCATGTGCAGCAATCAAGGGTAGATGAATGATTTATATAAGGAAATAATTGAGTGATTTATGTAATGGAATAAAAAGGAACCAAGAGAGGAAGTTAACCCATATAGCTAAAAGAACAGAATTAGGGAGACTAAAAAAAGGAAAGAAAATAGCAGGATCTCTCAAACACCCTGTGTTACCTTTCATTTCTGTACATCTGCTGTTCTGGTACTGCCATCTATTGGTACCAGAATTAATTGAAGAATAATACAGAAAATTTGTCTCAGTTGAGGGTGTTTTGATCCAGTTTCTAGCAGATACTAAATGTTAGTGCCATTCTTAGTAGAAACTCAAATCGTAGTTCGCTACTTTGCGGGTGATTAGTCCCTTCCTCCAGACCAAACACTTGTTAGTGTTTATTGGGGTTTTGTTAAAAAATGTTACTTTTATTCCAAGAGCTTTTCTAGGTTTGTTTGCCTTGGCTTGTCTTTTAAAAGAGAAGAGAAGCTTAAAAAAAAGCAAGGTTAAACGCTACCTAAATCATTGTGTATGAATATGCTTATATTCAAATGACAATCAGTTTGTACATCTCCTTTAGGGTCATTTGCATACAACAGAAATGATTCTCATTTAAACATTACTCTTCTTATTTTTAACACTTTCTACCATCTCTGAAATTCATGGTGATTCTTGATATAGTGCAGAAATTGGAGAAAGAAGGACAAAATGTCGTTTTGAGGTCTCAAAATGAGAAGTTTAAGCCTGGAACTGATATTTATGTGGTGGACACTTTGGGTACAAATTCTTTCTTTTCACCAACATGATATGCTCTCATACATGAAAATCCACTTCTACTGAGAATTGAGACCATGGGATTTCTCGAGCTGTTGAGTTTGCTCCTCATTCTTTGCCATAATTCACCATCTGCATCACCACTTGTCTTTCTTTTATAATTGTCAAGATCATTTTAATTTAGGTTTACTCAAGGGAGGATTGGTGAAGTATCCTGCCCTTAGTTTTTATTTGCAATTTCATGTTGACTTTTATGTAAATATGGAACTATCCTTTCAAGTCTATTACTAATTAGAGAGTAGGCAAAGGGTACCTAGGCGGATGGAATTATTAGGCTTATTAGGGATATCATCCATGACATTTATTATCATCCATCTTCTTTGGTAGGTGAATTAAGACTCTTGTACACATTAACACCAATAGCTGTGATTGGGGGTTCGCTACTCCCTGGTTTGTCTGGCCACAATATCTCAGAAGCTGCTGCAGCAGGCTGTGCTGTTTTGACAGGTGAATGTTGAATAATGCAATTCTCAAATTTCAACATGTTATTTTAGGTTGGAACTCATAGTTGATTTCAGGTTGTCACATTGGGCATTTCTCCCACATGGTACTGGAAATGCAACGATCAAATCCTTTGTCGGTTCATCAGGTGGGGTGGCAACTCATTTGCCTATCAAACATTGTTCTTCAGCACGAATATTCTTATACTGTTCTCTGGTCGTTTACTTATAGGTTTCTGGAAAACTGGAGCTCGAAAAAGCTCTCATTGAGCTCTTCACCAATGCAACACTTCTGGAAGCACGCCGTAGAGCCGCTAAGGAAGCGTTTTGTCAGTTGTCCTGTGGCATTGTTGAAAATATTTGGAGTTTGCTAAATTTTCATATTTTTTGTAGGTTGTCTGCAGATGAATCCAAGAGTTTTAGACTATGAGAAATGAAGTTTCACATTGTCACAACAAATTTTCGTTCAGACTCGAACCATTTATTGGATTCATTTACCCCGCGATAGAAGCACACCCATATTTATAACCCCATTTCACAGTAATGATGGTTTGATGTTATTATTTTAACAGCATGCCATCAATCTACTCGTTAGCTTTCTAATATTCTCGGATATTACCTAACATCAAAAGCTTGAAGAGTGTAGATGCCAGATGCTTCTTTTATTCAAGTGTTGTTACAAACTTTTACTTTGGTTTGGACTTTGGCAAATGTGTTTCAAATCGTTGAGTAGCTCATGAACAATCATCTCCTGGCCATACAATAGGCTCTTGTAGGTGGCTTTGAATATTGTGATTCGTACTATAGAGTTGCTATTTGCATAATCATATAGCATCTCATAATCTATTTCGTGGTGGGTACATTAAAATATTTATTGTTCGATCTAAATAATATTGCGGATTACAACAAAACTGATGTACAGAACACGAGTCTTAAATATTGTTGATTCATTAATTTTTAGGTATTTAGTACGAAAATAACAATAATTTCGCCAATTTTCAAAATAAATACCCATATTTCATTATTGCCTGGCAAGCAATTTGTGCTACAACTGTACATGTCCTCCGGAGTATGGAGTCAACTGTTGATGATTTCGGTTCCAATAACAACATCTTTTAGCCCCTTGCTGGTTTTCACTGTTCAAATACTTATCTTTTTTTTTTTTTCCCAATTTCAGCTTAAAGACTTCATTAATTCTACTATATCAAACCATAATTAAGTTGTATTTATGCATCATCAAAGATCATGTTTAAAACAAGAAATTTAAACACATGCATCATAACATTAAATACTAACATTTGCCAACCAAAGTTGATCTAATTGATAAAGTTAAGACTCATGTCACAGATATAAAATCAAATTGGATCCAATAAAGACTTTCTTGGTAAGCAATGTAGAAATATCTTTTATAAGTATTTTTTTTTAAGTTGAGACTTACTCCGGTCTTAATGAGCTTCTGAGATTCAATTTATCTAAATTTTTTGTGATAAAAATAACGTGCCAAGAAATCTTAGATAAAATAAATAAATAACTCATCTAACAATAAGGCATTGATGAATAAGAAGAAGTTATGACATCATTTGTGAATCTAACATGGTTGTTGAGAACTACTCTTGGACAATCTTGAACCTAATTGGCAATTGAGGGAAATGAAAGAGAGTTATACTTATTCTCCTTAGACTGATATAGTAATAAAAATAAGTACATTTAGTTGCTGCTCCTCCTTTTGCTTTCAATGCCCTGAAGTAAGGGCATAGAGTCCTTGGACAAGCCCAAGTCTAGCTTCTTGAGAGGCACATGGCTAGAGGAAGAAGTTCCATCTCTCATCTCTCAGGGTCTGAATAATATCTTCAAAAAGGAACTCATCACAAGGTATAGCCAGAGGACCACTCTTGTTGAAGCCATAACGACCTTCATATTGGTCTAGTAGTTGTTGAAGCAGTGGATGGTTAAGGTAACCAGCCCTTATCACAAACCTTCTCTTTGCTTCTCCCACGGTCACCGCTAGATGCTTCTTTTACTATATCAAAACTTAAGAATTCGACATTTTGTTAGGATTAATAATACTTTAATAAAAAAAAACCTGTATAATTGTTAAAATCGAAATTTAAGTAAACATTTTTTCAATTTCAAAACAAGTTAGTTGCTAGTTTGATTAAAGAACCTTAAAGCCATCTTGGTTAAACTCTTATTTGTTGATTTGTGTTTTTCGAACCTTAGACCAAAATTCCCAACTAACAGTATATAATAATGCTTTTTTTTTTTCCTTATAAAACCTATTATTAATTTCAAATGATTAAAATCAACTTTAAGGGATAAGTTATGGGCATGCAAATGATCACAAATAGAGGTGGAAATAAGTCGGATTAAACCTTACTTAAGGCTAACCTGTTTTATAATTTAGCAGCCCAAGCTTAGGCCTGATACATGTTACAAACCTATTTTAAAGGCCTAATCTGATTTTTTTATAAGTCCCACTTGACCTATCATTCTATTGACTAATTTAAATAGAATAACTAACAACAAAACACCAACGCATATATACAGAGGCACATTTCAAAAAATGAATCACGCCGCATAGTAAGTATATCACTAATATCTAACCTAAAAAAAAGTATATCACTAATATCAGCACCACACCACCCTTTTGAATGCTAATATGCAGCTGAATTGTAATAATTGTAATATGAATCAGCACAACATGACATAGTAACAGCTATCTTCCAATGCTAATACTTGTAAATTGTAATACTGGAAAAAGACAAAGATTTATGTCATTAATAATAAATTTTTTATTATTAACCTTGTAATTTAATTTTTTTGAGGAAAACATAAATTTTGTGGTGTATCGTCTGTTTCGACTTTAAAAAAACAAAAGAAAAATGTGATTTTGTTTTAGATTTTATATGCAAAATGAGATTTTTGCATACTTGTTTTGACGTAAAAAAGAGATAGATCGAGGATGTGGTGGATTTGAACTGAGAGGTAAATTTTTTTTTTTGGATATATTAATTACTCTTCCAGATGATGATATATGTAACTTGCAATTGCAACAAATATGACCATATCCTAACTTCTAGGTCCATTGACCATGAATTAAGAGGTGAGTTGTATAAGATAAAATATTTATATACGTTGGATGAAAAGGGCATATGATCCCCCGCTCCCTCCCCCACAATTTTTTAATAAATTTCTCACTATACACGTAGGCCATAGGTAAAAATTTACAATACAATTAATAGTATAATAAAATCAAAATTTTAAAATAGGAGAAAAATATGACTAAGTAATACAATTCATAACTTTCGAATAATAATTTTATGGCTTGATCAAATTGGATACATACATATATATATCATGGACACAATGGTACCCCTTCCCATTACCTATACAGCCCCACACCTTCAACTATATATTAAATTATAGTGTGACTTGATGACATTTACTAGTTTTGATATAGTATAATCAGATCTACTCTTTCAAATAAAGCAGCATATTAGTGACAAAACTTTGGGGTAGCATTAGTTTGTTCTCCTTCTTAATCCAAGCAATACTTGAAGATTTCACGTGGACTTGGCATTCCTTTTAATGTTTTTTTAAGCTCCTTAATTTACAGATGACGATATGTAAGTTGCTAGAAATATGACCATATCCTAACTACTTGGTTCACTAATGATGATTAGCTAAATATAAACAACTGTGTTACAAAAAAACGAAAGACTGTATTCTGATATCTGAATTGTATAAGATAAATATTTTTACAATTAAGAGGTGTGAAGCTACGTTGGATGAAAGGGGGCCACGAAACACCCCCAACAATTTTTTTAAACATAATTTTTTAAGGGGATTAACTCAATTTTACAATCAATTTGATAAATTTCTCAATACAATACTAGTATAATAGATCTATATCAAGAGAAAAACATTATTAAATACTGCAATTCATAACTCTCAACTCATTTACATACAAAACTTTCTGTGTAAAATATCTATAAATTTTTAATTTTCAACTAATTTTTCATCTTTTCATTCTTTAGTTAGTTTGATCGAATATAATTCATGACTACTAAAAAAATATTAGAGACTACTTTAAAAAATTTGTTTAATGAATGATCCAACAAATTTTTCAACTAATTAAAAAAACTAAAAATAACTAAAATAATTTGTTAAACATAATATAAATATCCTCTATTTTTGTGGGTTTGATCATACACATATAGTCAACTTGCCTTGATCATATTCATAAATCATACACATATAATTGATTGTGCAATTTGCATAATCATTTATATGCCCCGTTAACTTATTTTGTTTGCAACAAAGACATATATAATCGATTATGTAACTGGCAAAATCAATTATATTCCTTGAGTAGACGGTCATGAGGGACCATTTTGGCAACAAATAAATTTTTGTATTGTACACTGTGCTTTATAATGTGTCTTTTAGTCTTTTTATTCTCCTGTCATTTTTAAGATGAAAGTATAGAATTATAACAAATATTCATTAAATAAATGAGACTTTCAAAATTTTATAATTTTTAATAATTTTAATTAATTAGAGAAAATATATTAAAAAAATATGTTACTAGCATATCTTTTTTTTGTTTAAACATAAAAATTATGTTGGACAAAATTAATTGAAGAATTAGATGAAAATTAAAAAGTTAGTTAAAAACTAAAAAATTAGTTGATAGTTGAAAGCTTAAAGTAGTTTATTAATCATAAGTGTAAAACTAGCTTTTGAAATAACTCAAAAATATAAAATAACAAAAATAACATATTTAAAAAAAAGATAATAAAAAAATTGAATAAATATTTTAAGAATAAAAAAATAAAATATAAAAAAATTAAAAGTTGACACTTTAAAAAATACTACTTAAAATAACATTTCAAAAAAAATTAAAAACTACTTAAAAAAATATTTACCGAATCATCAAACAAATTTTTAAATAATAAAAAAATTAAAAACTAACTAAAAGATTTCTTGCATCAACTAAGGTTACAGTGTACCATAAAAAGAAAAACTAAAAGTTACTGTGACACATGTGATTGATCGCAGGCTTGACACCCCTATATTATGTTAAGTCAGATAGACATGCAATTATGGAGAGACTAAAAATCCACAGCTTTTGCTTTCACCTAAGTAGAATGTTCTTAAGCTAAAACTGTGTTCTTGGCCAATTTTCCAATATGATAAAAAGCAATTGAAGGAAACAAACACAGATTTTGATTCCCTACAGCCACTGCATGCAGTACCGTGGTGCTTTTTCAAGTTTTGCTGACTCAGTGAGTGATTGGGGCAAATGTTTTAGATTTGGAGCGCCAATCTCGCCTTCAATCTCTGCTGCTTTGTCTTTCTTTTTGCTTTTGCAAGTTCAATGGGCCAAAGCATGGTGTCATTGTAATGCTAACAATGAAAAAAAGCTGAAACATTTCCCTCACTTTTGGGGGGAATGCATTAGTGCATTAAAAATTACACATTGGTGGATGATGCTCCCATGGAGCAGTAGTGTAGTGTATCTGTAGCACCCATCAGTATAAATTTCTTTTTTTGTTAAAAATGAGATGAATTGGAAGTTTTTAGAGATTATTCAATAACAAAATTCTCGCATAAGTAATGGAAATTTAAACTAATAAGTTTTTGTACAATATGAGTTCAATTCTTTATGGTGGATCAACTTTATTGACTATTAATATATAACTTTGTTCTAACTCTCTTCTTTTGAGTAAATAAGAGTATTTCTTTTAAGAAAAATAAATGACTAAATAAATAGTCAATTCTATTTTTGAAAATGGAGGAAAATGACTAAAAGATTGAAGTATCCCAAATTTATAATTTTAAGAAACTATCTGGTCACTTTTTTTCC
Organism: Glycine max; assembly: GCF_000004515.6. NCBI lineage: Eukaryota > Viridiplantae > Streptophyta > Magnoliopsida > Fabales > Fabaceae > Glycine > Glycine max. The sequence continues at coordinate 6,189,803 of NC_038246.2, read as the reverse complement.
TTCAAAGGCCAAATTAGGTCTGGTGGTTATTTTCAAGAATTGTGCGTTTATTCAAAAATAAAAGGCGATATTCTTTTGGAAATACTAAACCACTATAAAATATTATATCAATTCTTGTTGGGCAATTTCAACTATTAGTTTGCCTATAGTGTATTTGGCTTTGGTGCGTTTGAATTAAATAGCCATGACAATTTTCCTCATTACGTTTAAAATTCAGTCATGTTCCTTGTTTGTATTTGGCATGCATGTATAATGTATTGAATTCGATCACTTCAAGGGTTGTTGTTGTGAGAAAAACTTTGCTTGTTTTTATTACATAAAGTGGGGAACTCTTTTCCTTCCACGACATAGAAAACAAGAGCAGCAAGCAAATCAAATAATGAACCACTCTCCTTTGTTGAAAGCCTCAAAAGTTTGCCAACTAAAATAAATCATTTTCATTTGGGGGTTAAATATATCAGCAGTGATTAGTGAAAGTTGCACAAATTAATTAAATCGACACAGTCCATGCCTTAGTGGTTCACAGCTCAACAACACAGATAATTGTGGACCATTAGACTTCAAAATTTTCCTTTTCTCCACCAGAATATTTCAAAAAACAAACAAATTATTGCAATTAATTAAAGATGATTACAAGAGATATAAAATGAGTTAGGTGTTTAAGAAAAAAGGGAAGGAAGGAAAGATCCATGAATTTTATCTCTACTAACAAAAAAATTTAATAATTTACATTTATCCTAAAAAAATATATATAACCACTAAAATGTTGCATGAGATCTTTTCTTATGGCCCAAAATAGTGTGTGCAAATTAGTCCTTAGTACTATATATACATATATGCTTGCAATGATGCTTTTGATAAGATTCTAATAAATATGAATATACCAACTCTTGGTGTCTAGCTAGCTATCCCTCTAAATGTCAAAATTTTCGTTGACTGTTGACAATCACCTTGAAACAATTCATCATAAATAACTGTAGGTTGACTTTTGTTTTTTCTACCTTTTATTTTTCTTCTCAAGACGTTCATAATATTGCCGCCCCTGTTCGTAAAATTAATAAAGGCATGCAGAACCAGTTCTCTTAAGTCACGAGGACCACACGTATCCACGTACAGTTATATAATTTTTTGATAAGGCAACTATTTTTTGGATAAGAAAACTGAAAATTAAATTAAGGGTGTATTATGTGAGAATCAAATTCAAATTTTATCTACAAATTTAATATATATTATTAATTAAACTATAATTATTAAGTATAACTAAAGTGTTGAGATTATAATTAACAATTTTGCTTATATAATATGGTCTCTAGTCCTTATTATAAGTAGTGTAACACTTGTTGCTTATAATAAGTACTAGAGGTGGTATATTACTTAAAAAGTGAGTAGGATGCAGTTATTGCTGAAATGAAAATAAATTATCATGATTGTCATTTAATTGTTTTTTATTATATAACCTTCTTCAATAGTGGAGTTCAAATTCAAAAGTCCTGCAGCATCAAGTTGTGTATATTAATAATTACTTAATGTATATGAATTATAATCGTATTGCATGACAAATTGATATAATGTACAGCCATTGTACTCTTTATAGCTATAATTCGTTCATACCTACCTATTTATATTTTAAATTTATTCTTGCGCGTGTTACTGTTTCATTTAAAAGTCAAATTGAAAATACGGTTTGAGATCTCTTAACATAAGTGAAGAGTGAAGACACGTAGTGCTGTCGGATAGAACAAAGCAGTGGCCACCCTTTTGCTGAAAACCAGCATATCCTGAATTATTTTCAAATTGACACATAAAAGTGTTCGAGCAAACCATCAATTTCATCTTGAAGTATTATTCTCTTTACTTAAGTAACTTTAGAAATATTAAAAATCATGTTAATTAGTCTTTTAAATATTGAAAAAAAAACTTTTAAATTAATTTCTGAATTTTACTAAAATACATGAAGTTAGGAACTAAACCAATAGATATCCAAAATTTCAAGAATTATTTGAATAGCTTTATTACTTTTAAGAGTTACTTAAGGGAGTAATAGTTTGAGGAGGAAATCGGTATTTTGTTCAGAAAGGCTCCAAGTTCGTGATCTAGGCTATGGAATCTCACCACATTACGCCACAATAACACAGCAAAAAAGTACATCATTTTTGTTAACTGAAGTTAATAAAGTACCGGTGGCACATTAAAACAATCAATAAAGGAAGAAAGTATACAACAAATCCATTCATAGTATAAACATTATTTATTCAAGCGGCATCATTCTGTTACTAAATTCGTCCTATAGCACTTTATAAAAAAAAAAATCGTCCTATAACATTGAAGAAGATTAACATTGGGGCCATTCTTCTATTCTATAGTATTATAAAGATTCGGCAGGGACAATATTTTCAGATCTCAAGGATCAAGAAGCCCAACACAACACATATTTCTCTTCTTTCCCCCTTTTTCAGAACAGACCAAGAAAAAGAAAAAGCAAATAAAAGTGATCAGGTTTGCTTATGAGATCTTTTTCTTTAGAGCAATGGACAACAGCAATCATTCACACAACCATTCCCTACCTTTATATTGTTTCAATTTGTTTGCACTTCCCGCCTCATAGACAACAAAGGAAAAATATGAACTTGGCTCCTCTTCATCATCTTCATCACATGATGATGAAGCATTACCATGTCTTGTTCATGTTTTTATTTTTCTTACCGATTTTCACGTTAAGTCTCCACCACAATGACACTCATGCACTTACACTTTTTCGTCGTCAAAGTGACCTACATGGCTACCTTCTTTCAAATTGGACAGGCGGCGATGCTTGTATCGCCGCCTGGCGCGGCGTTCTTTGTTCTCCGAATGGCCGCGTCACCGCCCTCTCCCTCCCTTCCCTCAACCTCCGTGGAGCCCTAGACCCTCTCACTCCCCTCACCCACCTCCGCCTCCTCAACCTCCACGACAATCGCTTAAACGACACCATTTCGCTGTTATTCTCCAATTGCACCAACCTCCAACTCCTCTACCTCAGCAGCAACGACTTCTCTGGTGAGATCCCGCCGGAGATATCCTCCCTAAAATCCCTCCTCCGCCTTGACCTCTCCGACAACAACCTTCGCGGCAAGGTTGATGTGATATCAAACTTAACACAACTCATAACACTAAAACTCCAGAACAACCTTCTCTCTGGCGAAATCCCCGACCTTTCATCCTCCATGAAGAACCTCAAAGAACTCAACATGACAAACAACGAGTTCTACGGTCACTTACCATCCCCCATGCTGAAGAAATTCAGTTCCACGACGTTCTCTGGTAACGAGGGGTTGTGCGGTGCAACACCATTACCAGGTTGCTCTTTCACCACAACCCCTCCTAAGGATAATGGTAATAATAACAACAATGAAAAGGAACCGTCGTCTCAGACAACGGTTCCTTCAAACCCTAGCTCCTTCCCTGAGACAAGCGTGATAGCTCGTCCAGGGAAAGAGCAACGACACAGGGGTTTGAGTCCTGGCGCCATCGTGGCCATGGTGGTCGCGAACTGCGTGGCACTGCTCGTGGTGGCGTCGTTTGTGGTGGCGCATTGCTGTGCTAGAGGGAGGGGTTCGAGCTTGGTGGGGAGTAGAGAGAGCTATGGGAAGAGGAAGAGTGGGAGCAGCTACAATGGGAGTGAGAAGAAGGTGTATGGTGGTGGTGAGAGTGATGGAACCAGTGGAACTAATAGGAGTAGGCTTGTGTTTTTTGATCGGAGGAGTGAGTTTGAGTTGGAGGATTTGCTTCGAGCTTCGGCGGAGATGCTTGGGAAGGGGAGTTTGGGGACAGTTTATAGGGTGGTGCTTAATGATGGGTGCATTGTGGCAGTGAAGAGGCTCAAGGATGCGAACCCTTGTGCAAGGCATGAGTTTGAGCAGTATATGGATGTGATTGGGAAGCTTAAGCATTCTAATGTTGTGAGACTCAAGGCTTATTACTATGCCAAGGAGGAAAAGCTTCTTGTCTATGATTATCTCTCCAATGGATGCTTGCATGCTCTTCTTCATGGTTAGTCACTCTTCTCAATTAATTAATCTCTTGGTATCGCTTCCATAGAGTCAAAAGAAATGAAATTGAGAAGAAATATTTAAATTATGCAAGTATGAGACTACTAAATTTTTGAAAGTTTTCTCTCATTTCTCTTCCTTTCTTCACCAACCAAACGGACCCTTAGTCCGTGTTTAGGTTCATGTTAAAATACCAACTCAGGTGAGACTTTAGCTAAATGTTTGGATCTGTATGTTGAAACAAACATTCTGCATTCTATATTTTGAAACAAACACTCTGGATTTGGTCACAAGCTACTCTTAGCATGATCTACCTTATTAAATTCATTCCAAACACACACTCTATGTAGCTAGAACATTTTTCTGCATTTGACATGAAAAGGACAAAATTTAGATATTTTCTTGGCTACTTTTAGTACCATTCATTGGAGATTTGGAGTTTTATCTTAATAATTTGCCTCGATCTTCAATACAATCATTTACTGTTAAGATTATAGAGAATAGCTCCAAAAAAAGTAAGGAATTCCATTTACATTTTGTCCCAAAACGTGCGACTAAAATACACTAAATATTTAGTCCCACTTTAATACCAAAATAGGCGTTCAAACACGCACACTGCATATTTGGTCTCACTTTGAGTTAATTAAGTGACCTTTGCATTGCATAGAAAAACTTATATTGGATTTTGCTTACCTTAAAATCGATTTTAACTAAAACTAATTTCACTCAAAACCAACTTTAAGAAGTTGAAACACATATTATGCACTACATGTTTGGATCACATCCCAAACCATTGTTTGACAATATAAACTTCAATGATTTAGTTTTTAATTTCTCTTTCATTATGTGTTTGTTGGATATTGATCATCACAGGGAACCGTGGTCCGGGAAGAATTCCATTGGATTGGACTACAAGAATAAGCTTGGTGTTAGGAGCAGCAAGAGGTCTAGCCAAGATTCATGCAGAGTACAGTGCAGCCAAAGTGCCTCACGGGAATGTGAAATCCTCCAACGTTCTTCTAGACAAGAACGGTGTTGCATGCATCTCAGACTTCGGGTTATCACTCCTCCTAAACCCGGTTCACGCCATTGCACGGTTGGGAGGGTATAGAGCCCCGGAACAGGAACAGAACAAGAGGCTATCTCAGCAGGCTGACGTATACAGTTTTGGAGTATTGTTGTTGGAGGTTCTCACAGGAAGAGCTCCTTCATTGCAGTACCCTTCACCGGCTCGTCCCCGAATGGAGGAAGAGCCGGAGCAGGCTACGGTGGACCTTCCAAAATGGGTTCGGTCGGTGGTGAGGGAAGAGTGGACTGCAGAGGTGTTTGATCAGGAGCTGTTGCGCTACAAGAACATTGAGGAAGAACTTGTGTCCATGCTGCATGTAGGGTTGGCTTGTGTGGCGGCGCAACCGGAGAAGAGGCCTACCATGGAGGAAGTTGTGAAGATGATTGAGGAGATCAGGGTGGAGCAATCACCTCTTGGGGAGGACTATGACGAATCGCGTCATTCACTTTCGCCTTCCATTCCCACCACTGAAGATGGTCTAGCTTAGGAGTAATATAATGTTGAATATTGGTGTCTGGTATATATAAGATTAATTCATGTCATGTTTTGTAGTTACCTCCTGTCTCCTCTTCTAGTTTGCATTGTCTAAATGCACATTACTCATTGGCGTTGTTAAGTGGTCTTTATAAAATTTGAGTTTTTGTGGAATTTCATTGTTGAACGTAGCACAAATCTGAATGATTTGACCTTGAACCTGAGCATAGAATAAGTACTACTGTGTAGTTGAATTGTATAATGTACATTTGGAGTTTACATCAGTGGACTGTCTTGATAAGAACACTGAATCAGCAATTATGAATTGGGTAACACACTTCAATGACATTGTCATTCATGTGCGACCCTGAAATCATGGAATCGTGTTAGTATCATCAATATGCTTAAAACTGCTGTCAAAAGTTAGGCATGCGACATACGATTTCGATGGAAGTTCATGATAAATTTAACCGCATGCCAGAAATAGCTTGCAACTCAACTACTGAATAACTTTCTAGACAAAAGAGCACACATTCCGTGTTGAGATGAAATATTTAAGGCAAGATAAAGTCTTCAACTATTTCTAGGAAATCTCATTTTAATTATAAAATGAAATAGCTCACTTAGTAGAGCTAAAAGACATGTTATGGAAGTGCGTGAATTCAAATTTTGCAATGCACCTCCTTGTTTCATGAGATTTAGTAGGTTCTCCTTGAACCAAAATAAAAGTTACTTTTTTTCGTCTACTGAACTAAGGGAAAATGACTAGTACAGTTGCAATGATAAATAAAGTTTTTTTTTTAAAAGGAATAATAAATAAAGTTGAATTACTCTATCTGTTTACATTCACTAACAAAGGATGACTACTGCTAATACATTACTATGCTACAATTCATCTAGGAATAATATACAAAAGCATTTTTTTTCTTTTTTACATAAACTTATTAAAAGTACAACAACCACCTAAAATTAGTGATAGGGAATTTGTGATTACAGTTCCAAAGTACAATTTCCACTAACTTGGCCACACGCTGAATCTGTCAAGATTTTATATTTTATTCTTCAAGAATCTCAGTCATGGCAAATATCCCACTCAACTTGATGGCTCCGGTGCGACTAATAATAATTGAATTGGATGAATTAACTGTTAGCTTATTGCTCCAGTTTGGTCAATTAGTGTGCCAACTTGTTCTCCACACAAAGCTTTTGAGATGTTCCCAGGCTCCAGTAGATTAAAAACCACAACTGTACAAGTAAATGGCCAAAGAAATTCATCAAATAAAATATCCTCTTTGTCGGTTACTTCAATATCAGTTTATAAAACTAATGCTGAATACTCATAAACCTCAACATAAAAGCAAAAATGATAACTCTAGGAAAACCACGACTAAGCACCATCGAGGAATTTTCTTGCATAGACAGTGCCTAGTGGTTTAAGCATGCAATCAGGACTGTTTAGGATCCACTGCAAGGCACACATCATAATGGCTGCGCATTTGTATTGTCTATGCAAGAATACCTACAGCACTAAAACCTAAAACACGCTCTCGTAATAGGGACCAAATGCAACAACTTACTAACCAGGAATAGCATTTTCCTCACAGAATGTCAGCGCTGACATATCCATAGAGGTGACACCTCTTGAACCTAGCTCTCTGAAGGATATGTGCTCAAAAGTGAAATTGTTGTCTCGTGAGTTGCAGTCGTATACACCATCTACATTAGTACCCTTTAGAACTGCTTCAGCATTAACTGCAAGATACAAGGAGATATTGCTGATGCTTGCAAAAACAAAAACCCAAAACAAAGATACATGTGTTGTCCCTTTGCATAAACTAAAGATAAGGTGGGGGAAAAAAGGTAATTAGAAATTGTTTAAAAAAAACAAAATAGGACAGCAGCATACGCTCTGAAGCACGAAGAGCTGCAGCTATGTCGGTTGAGAAAAGAGGAGTGCCAGCACCAAAACCAATGCCACCAAATATAACAACCCTTCCTTTCTCAAGATGTCTGATGGCCCGCTGCCTATTGTATGGTTCAGCAAACTCCTGCATGGCAACTGAAGTTTGTACACGAGTCTGAACACCCATCTTCTCTAGAGTCGATTGGAGCAATATTGAATTCATCACAGTTGCCATCATGCTGGCATATTCAAGTTCAAGAAAACAGTAGTTATTTGTTTAGGTCAATGTTTTAAAGAAACGTAGAAATGATAACGAAAGTAAATCACTTTGAAAGATAATATATTAACCAGCAAGATGAAAAAGATCTTATGGTAACATAAGTACATAAGCAATGAAGTAATGGCCATGAAGGTATCAAGAAGATACTTGCCAGAGCACAATAGGATGTCTCAAAGTTAAAGCATCAAAAGACATTCATGTTTTCCAAGAAAAAGAAACACAGAAATCAAATATAAAAGTAACATAAGTTGAAAGCTTAAACTGATAGGAAAGAAATAACTGTCATATATATTTCAATATAAATTTATTCATCATAGATCAAAAACTTCCCAAAATTTGAATATGCAACTAAATGTCAGAAGTGAAACTCTAGAAAGGGGAAGAATGGGTTAATGCAAATTATCGGCTGAGGCACATACAGTTGAAAGAGAAAATTAGCATAGACAAAACACAGGACAGATAAATTCTCCTGGTGATTCTATCCACACCCCATTTTACAGTTCCACCCAGATCTTCAAATATCACATTTCCAATTTAGTTTTTTAAAGTGAGGAGAATCTTTGTCTTCTTTGTAGTCTTATGACCCAGACAAGGTAAGTGCTCTACAATGCCACTACCAATATACCTTACAACTGATACAAGTCAAATCAGAGTTCACTCCCCAGCTGTGGCCTTCTCCAGCACTACAACCTAGGTACTTTCTATCCCACTTCACAACTTAAATATATCTTCTTCTTTTGGACTATCCATTTGTGATCAGGATGTGGATGGTTGCACTGATACCTAAATCTATTTTTCCATTTATTTTCTTTGCGATTGATCTCTAGTAAAATTAGAATGGCGTAGATAGAACTTGCATAGAAATTCTAGTGATTAACCTTACCCAACTTGGTACGCAGTACATCTTTCTAAACCTGTCACATTTACCCAAGCCTCTCCAGAGAAGAAATTACGACCTCCAACAACAATTGCCACCTGAAATATCACAAGATGCTTCAGTTAAACTGAAAATGGTAGCAGAATAACAGACTCCAGAAAACAATCAAGAGAACTGATACCTCCACACCAAGGCGGGAAGCTATGGCAACTTCTCTTGAAACTAACATTGCCACCTGATAATTAATTAAACAAACAAATGGAATGAGTGTTGTCAAAACATCCAGATGACAATTAGGAACTTGGTATAAAGAGGTCATGAGTCGAACAATTTTATCAAACTTCACACATATGTGTATCCAAACCACAAACCTTAGGGTCAATATTGCAGGTATCAGATCCAGTAAGAGCTGCCCCACTAATTTTGAGGACTACCCTCCGCCATCTACTGTTTGACAATGCTTTGGACTTCATGCTATTTGCTGGACCTCCAGTGCTGGGTGTTGCCACTCCATATCTATACATAGAATAGGGGAATGCTCAATATTCACATGACAGGTAAAGGAAAGAGATAAATACTTAATATTTAATGTGATTTAACATAAAATACTCCAAATAATGACAACACAATCAATTTGCTACACCATCTTAGTAACACCACCTGTCATTATAATATCCATGTGATTTGTGATCCAGAAGTGTACCAGTGAAGATAGCATTAGATTATTTGCAACGACACTAAAGAGAACTTCAAATTTTCAGCACCAGTAAAACCCATAGATCTATATTTATTCCAAAATCCTATTCTAAACCCAAACTTATACATAAATACCATGACAAAAAGCCAATACCATTTAATACTAAGATTCTACAAACTATAACGTGCACACCAGTACTAATAAAAAGTTATTAAGTTTTTCATCATTCCATGTTGCAACCATCTACATAAATTAAGTACAAGGATAAGCAAGGTACTCAAATCGCAAACAAAATGGACAAATCCTCTTGACATAAAGCACACTCAAACGTAACGTAACAATACATGAATTAATTTACTAATGGATGCTACATCGAGATAATAAGGCACTAAGAAAATGACTAAAGTAACGCCATAACCGTTTTAAGTTCCCATGAGATTTGTAAACTAGAAGTGTGCCAGTGAAGACAGCATGACACTTGTAAAAATTAAGGACAAGGATAAGCAAGTACTCAGATCACAAACAAAATAGACAAATCCTCTGTTGACATAAAGCACAGTGAAATGTAACGTTACAATACATGTAATAATTTACCGATGAATGCTAGATCCAGATAATAACACACTACAGATAACAATTAACGTAATGCCATAACCGTTTTAACTTTTAAGTTCCCATGTGACTTGTAAACTAGAAGAATGCCAGTGAATAAAGCATGACACTTGTTAAAATGAAGCAATACCTCTGGAGAAAACAAGTTCTCAGATTCAGACAAAACCAAAGATCCATTATTTATTCCAATAACCAATTCTAAAGTATAAACTTGCCCACGAATAACATCACAAAAACCTACCATGAACCATCACATAAAAAAAAAAAAGCAAACGTTTTACTAACCATAACATGCTGCACAGTTGTACTGCAAAGCAATGTCATAAAGCTTTACAATATTCCACAATCTTCAAGCATCTCGAGTGAATTAAAGTATTTATGATGTGGTAGATTAGGCAAGAAATATAGCAAACCAGAATCAGAAAACAAATAAACAAATCCTCAGGCAAATATAATACCACAATAATTATTAAACAAATCACCAAAATGTCAAGTGTGAACTACTAGAACTTGCATGCAAATGCAACAACACAATTATCAAACATTATCACGGTGCTGAGTGCCGAATACCTTTTCGATTGCCGGGGAGAAGTTCCGGCTGAAATGACCGCTTTATCCTCGTCGGAGAACTTCGCCGGGAGAGAATTTCCGACGATCTGTTCCAATTGCTTGAACCAAGGCCAGTGGCTGGTGGAAATGCAGCCACTGCTCATTCTGTGTCGCTCCAATTTGTACCTCTTCTTTAGGTTATCGACCTTGTTTTTACACTGTTCAACGCTCTTTGATTGATTCTCGCACCGTTCGCTCACCACCGCCGCAACCTCCTCCCAATCCCTTCCCCTCAGGTTCCCCCGGTTCAACTGCGTGAACTTCTCCGTGTACGCCTCGAGGAGGCACACAATCGCCGTGTCGCTCCACTCCTCCCGGTCCTTGCGGTACTCGGCGCCGCCGGATACGGCGCCGACGCCGTTCGACGGAGCCGTCGTCTTAGATCTCTTGTTGTTGAATCCGTACGAGGCGGCTCCCTCGCCGATCTCGTCGCGCTCCTTGCGCTTCTCGCCGTCGTCGTCTTCGTCGAAGGGGTTGGAGAAGTCCTCGGCGTCGTCGTCTGCGGCGGCGGCGGGTTTAGGCGGCACGGAGGAGGCGGAGGCGACGGAGACGGCGGAGGGGGAGAAGTGGTGGTGGTGCGGCGCGTAGGGCTGGTGGAGGTGGTGGTGGGTGTCATCGCGGAGGAGAGAGAAGTCGTCGTCGTCGTCGCAAGAGGCCATGAAGGGGAGGACGTTACGGCGTCGTCGGGGACGTTAGGGAAAGAGAATGGGGCGTTGAGATTGAGAGAAAATGTGTGTGGGAGGGTTTGACGGAGCGTGCCTTCCGTGAGTGGGTCTCGTATCTGCCGTCACGCGTGGTGACGGTCCCGTTAAGTGACAAGAGCGAGTGCGTTCTACGCGCTTTTGCTAGTCCTTCTCGAGTGGGGGAGATTCGGACCTGATGCTGGTGACGGGCCATGCTCAATGGGCCAACGTTTCTTCGGTTTGATATTAAATAAAATAAAATTAAAATGCAATTTTTTCTCTTTATTTTTTTAAATCTGTAATATTGGTTTTTTTTATTTTTTAATTAAAATATTCTGTTCTTATTTTAAAAAAAAAATCTGCAGTTTTCCTATTTATTAATGGACACATTTTATTCCTCATTTTTTAAAAAAAATTGTAATTTTAATCTTTTTTCAATTTTAGATTTGACTATATATTTTTTAATTTTTTTTAATAAATTAAGTTTGTTGGAAAATAAATATTTATTATGTGTATAATAAATAAATATGTCACTCAGTGTTTATATAGATTAATGTTTGAAATTAGTCATAATGATTAAAAGTGTGATTTTTTTAAGTGAAAGATAAAATATCTTGATTAAAAAATGAAGGATTAAAATTATAAACTTTTTAAAAATGGGATAAAATATCTTAATTAAAAATAAGGAGACTAAAATCTCAAGTTTGAGAAAATAAGAAGACGAAAATTAATTTTATTAAAAAAATACTATTTTTTAAATAAATAAACATACATGTGTATTCCCTTCATAATTTTTTAATAAAAAACTTATTACTTGAAGATTAAAAATACTTCAAATCTTTCATATTTTTTATGGTGTTAAATTTATTTAGATTAAAATGTTAATAATCAAGTAGTGATAGATAATAGTTGTTACAAGCTCAACATATATAAAAGATAACATTATTCATACAAAGGATCATTTTATTTCAAATGACAAGAGAGTCTAATTCAGTTGATTAAATACACTATATGAGTTGTTGTTAATTTTTTTACATTATCGTCCCAAAATGTTGAACCAATCTAAAATAAATAACCAAGGAATAAGATTTTCAATATGTGATTACAAATAATAAAGTATTAAATAAGGTATGCATTTTTTTTACATATCATCACTATGAACAAATATTTACTAACTTGAATATCAAAATATCTTATACAAGTACTCATTTTCCACATAGTTTTACCCTTGCTACCAAAAAAGCTCAAATTTCTCCCAAGATATCAACTTAGTCCATTTCCCTCAAGATATTAGCTTAATCTATTTTGAACAAAACATCAACTTAGTCCATTTTAGACAAATCATTACATTTTTTTTAAGAGGTCATTACATTAACTTAGTTTATCATAAACACATTGGTTAGTCCATCTCGAGCCAAACAATAAGTTACCTATATTAGTTCAATTTTCAAGCTTATGAATTTTGACTCCAAGATCTTATTACTTAACTAAGTTGTGTTTAATATTATCAATTATGTTCTCTTTTGTCAATTTTTAAGACTCCTTTTCATTTTAGGTATTAAAGTTCCCTCCTCTTATTTGTAAGATCCTTTTTCTCAATTAACATAGACATTTTCCAAAACTATAAGAATGTTTGTTCTAGAGTTGCATGCTCTCTACAAAATCTATTTAAAAGAAGCACTTTTGTTTTGTTTTGGTAAAATCTCAGTCCACCACTTTATAAATTAAACAATTTTTTAATATTGAATCTCAGTCCATATACAAACTAACCAGCCCTACAAGCCATTGTATCATTGAAATGGCAAATTATTTATGCCCGGTTTGGTTGGTGCAATGGAGAGAGTGAGGCAGGCATAAAAAGAAATGAAGCATAGTAATTTGGTAGAGTATGTTTGTGAGATAAATGAAGTTGAATGAGTAGATCTCGTTTTGCAAATTTTAGCCTTCACATTTGATGTCACTTTACCCATTTGGAACCTTTTGTTACTCCAAGGTAATCAATTTTTACAATTCAATAATACATTATGCCTTTCATTTGAAACCTTTTGTCACTTGACTATAATCGAATATTTTTATGTCTTAAACAACTAAATACATATATTTTGATTGATTATGCATTAATTTTAGCCAACTATAATTGGTAAGAAACCTTCCACGTTACAAGACATAATAGTATCGATTTTCACAATTCAATAATAGATCATGCCTTTCATTTGAAATCTTTTGTCACTTGACTATAGTCAATTATTTTAATGTTACGAATGATTAAATACATATATTTTAAATTTTTAATTGATTATGTATTAATTTTAATCAACTATATTTGGTAAGAAACCTCACACATTTCAAGCTATACTAGTGTTTTTATAAGTTTATTAAATTCTCTCCTCTCATTCCATTCAAACCAAACAAACTTGTTATTTTGTTTTTACTGTATTACTTATTTATCTTACACCAAACAACCCAACATTCTACCTTATTTTAGTTTTATTTCTCTCTTTTTTAATTATCTTTATTCTATTTCCGTTGACTCTATTTTTTCGCATAACAAAACAAAATGTTTAAAGGAGGTCTCATCGAGTGAAAAAGTGGTGTATTATCTAGAAATCATGTTTCATTCAACTATCAAGCAAAATGAGAAAGAGAAGAATGCAATATGCTAAAACAAAAGGGTTATTGATGCGTTAAATATGTTTGCTAAAGGCAAATGCACCATATGCCTAGTTACAGAAGACCTACATTTAGACATCGTATCCAAATGACTAAAAGAAATTCTAAATGAATCTAATTTTACAATACACTAAACAATTTGATTTAATCAAAAGTTTGAGAAAATAGGTTATCAATTACTTCACAAAAATAGAATAAAACAAGCAAATACTATCAATGTAAAAGAACTTATCAAAAAAGCAAGTCCATGATTGTGATTTCACTTGTACCTCTTTCCTCCCATTCATATTATAATCAAAACCCTAAATTATACTTAAATTGCCCATTACCTCTTAAAATCATTAATTAACCTTTGCAAGGACGAAAAAATATTTAAGTTTTTAAATATAATATATTAAAATAAAACAAATGTTTTAATATTAATTTATTTATATCTCAATCTATATGCTTCTTCTACCTTCAAACTTTTTTATTCCTTGTTTTCTTTCTTGTCTTCCTTCAATCTCCATCACTATCTGTCTTTCTCACATTCTTCATTGCCTTTAAACAATTGTGTTAGTAATGATAATGGTTGTGTCGGAAGCAACAAGAATAATGATAGTAAAAACAATTAGGGTGATGACAACAACAATAATAATGATGATGGTGACAACAAAAATATAGATATAATGGTAACACAACACCAATATAATAATGATTGTGATAAATAAGAATTTATAAAAATGTGATAGTATTAAGCGTATCATAATATTAATTATATGAATTTTAATATTTAATTTGAGGTTCTATTTTAATATTCAAGCCTTTGTTTTAATATTTAATTTGTAATTTAAATAATTTTTCATCACGGTAAATATGTCATTTTTTTCTCTCTTCATTAATTATATTTATTTTGTTTGATGTGATAGGATGACATCATCAAGTGATGATGTAATCTTTCATGAAACCAATAGTGATACAAGGAAGAAAAATAGAACAAAATTATTTATAAATTAAAGAGGAAAAAATGATTAGGATGAAAAAAAAGAGTTAAACTTATTTTAAATGTAAAGGATTAAACTAATGGTATTACCCACCTTGCCTAGCACGCCACAGCACCATGCGTCCCACGCCACCTAACTCCTTTCCAAGTAACCGTTGCTCTCTCTACCTAGTATCCCTTCTTCTAGAAACAAAAATTTCACATCCCCACACTTTGCCCCTTCACAAAATCAAACACAACAACCTAAGACCATAGTCCTGTACTTACTTTTCTTTCGGTTTAGTGCCATAATCACACGAGAAAAGTACGGTTCACAACACAAGGTGGGGCCCCCACATCGAACAGCTGGCTTCTCGCCACGTGTTATTCTTCAAATTCCCTTTTTCGTTTTTTACCACCACCACACCCACACAGTAAGAACATAAAAAAGACACAAAAAAGAGAACACCACACCACAACACAACACACGGTGACATAGGAAAGTTGAAAATAGAGTAAAAAAAAACTTACTTAATGAGAGAGAGAGATATCAAAGCAAAAGGCAAAAAAGCATATTCTTTTAAAGGTTTTCTATTTCTAAAACAGCGTTTGCGTTTGTGTTTGGTCTTAGACGCCGCACGCCACCACCGTCACTGTTTCAATCCTCGAACTGTGTCTTCTTCGCTTTCTGGTCTTTTTATTAGGTTTTGTTCATCGATCCATCGCCAAACATGCCTTCCAGTCACTTGCTTCTCGAGGAACCTATTAGGATGGTCTCCATCCTTGAGCCATCCAAGCCTGTTAGTTTTTCTTTCCCTTTTACTTTTCAATCTATGGATCTATTTTTGTTTATATAATTATAATTATTTTGATTTGATATTTATGTTTTATTTTTGTAGAGTTTTTTCTCTGCAATGACAAAGATTGTTGGTACCCTGGGACCTAAATCTAGATCCGTCGAAACCATTTCTGGTTGCCTCAAGGCTGGCATGTCTGGTATATTACAGTTTTTCGCTTTCTTTGTTTAGTTTTTTTTTTTCTGTAAATTTTGAAACTTCACAGTTTTTAGTGAAGAATGGGTAAGAGGGTTATGTTTATGTGATGTATTGTTATGGATATTCTGATTTTTTTTTGTTTGTTTTTTGTTGTTGTGTGTAGTGGCTCGTTTTGACTTTTCATGGCATGACCCTGAGTACCACCAGGAGACTTTGGAGAATTTGAAGGCTGCTATCAAGAGTACTAAGAAGCTCTGTGCTGTGAGTTTTCTTTCTTCAATTTTTTTTTTTTCCAATGGTATCTTTTGCTACCTTGGTGCTGGAGAGTAGATAGAGGGTCTAGTGGAGATATATGGTGGTTGGATGGTTAAGGAAAAAGGACAAGGAGAAAGGTCATGGTTCAATCCCTTCTGCTAACAAAAACTAACATTTGCCGATAAAAATAGAAGATAGAGGGTCTAGTTTGTTAAATGAGGAAAATGACAAAATGGCTGAGAGAGGGCCATGCCAAGATAACAGTTTTCCTCTTTTATTTTTTATTTTTTTCTCTTTTGAAAGTTGGTTGCTTTGGTTAGAAGTAATAGAAATTGAAACCTACAGTCTGTTTTGTCAAGGTGAAGTGAAGCTCTTTTAGCAACTGCTTGAGGAATCTAGGGTTTCTGTGTTATTGTATTTTTACACTTGTATTGGGTTTTATGTTGAAGGTAGACAATGGGAAAGGAGCTAAGAGTTTGTTATTTGATTTTTGATAGGTTATGCTGGACACAGTGGGCGCTGAGATGCAGGTTGTTAACAAAAGTGAGAGAGCAATCTCGCTCGAGGCAAATGGTCTGGTTGTTCTAACTCCTGATCAGGGACAAGAAGCCTCTTCAGAGATATTGCCTATCAATTTTGATGGACTGGCTAAGGTTTGTTGATATTTTTCATCTTGTTCTTGCCATAATATGAGGTCACTTTCTTGCATGCACATTGTTTCCATGGAATATTAACTCAAACAACTTTGTCTGATTAACTTTTTACACTTTACTGCCTATGCAGTGCATGTTTGGAGTCAATTGCTTTTTCCCTTCTAAGTTGCTTGGCTTGAATTAGCTACAAGTTTTATCTTTGTTTATGATTTAACTCTTGCTTAGGTCTTAGTGGCTGTTAACTGATTTTATTTGATTCCTACATGGAAATTTTCTATTCATGACCCAAAATATCTATAGACATCTTCTGCTTGAATTGTAATTTATCGCTTGCATAATTTGTAAAATTTTTGTATGTAAGCAATATCATTTGTTGGTTTTGAACCTCAATATTTATCTTTTTCTTATTGTTTATAGGCAGTGAAGAAGGGAGACACCATTTTTATTGGTCAATACTTGTTCACGGGAAGTGAAACTACTTCTGTATGGCTAGAGGTAATATTATTGAACCCTGAATGTTAAGTTTACTGCAATAGGTCCCTTTTTACTATTGTTTCAGTGTTCCTCAGTATCTTTTCAAATGATTTATATTGGTCCTTTTCATTTGGGTTATGAGTTTGTATTTATATATCTTTAATATTCACAAACCATTTATTTTAATCAATACTGTGATTTCGTGTAGTTGAAATTAATTTTATTGAATTGATATGCTCTAAACCTAAGTGTGGCCCTAGACATAAAAAGGAATATTCAACCTTTTACTTGCATGATGAGTTCTCCCTGAAGTTGTGCAGGTATCTGAAGTCAAAGGGCAAGATGTTGTTTGTATTATAAAGAACACAGCTACATTGGCTGGGTCATTGTTCACTTTGCATGCCTCTCAAATTCATATTGATTTGCCTACTCTCACTGAGAAAGACAAGGAGGTAAGTTCTGCCTTTAGCTAGCATGTTAGAATGATTTACCTTTCATTGCACTAGAAAATACGTTTCCTTAGTTTTGTGTTTATTTTGCTTTATTTGTTTCAGGTTATAAGCACCTGGGGTGTTAAAAACAAAATTGATTTTCTGTCACTGTCATATACTCGGCACGCTAAAGACGTTCGCCAGGTAATTTGGGATCCAAATCCTTTACTTTGATTTGTGATCTCAGATTCATTCATAATTGGTAATTTGATATTTATACTTATCGATGTTTCAGGTTTTCTACTAACAACCCTTTATATGTTTGTAATGCAGGCTCGCGAATTTCTTTCCAAGTTAGGTGATCTCAGCCAGACTCAAATTTTTGCAAAGATTGAAAATGTTGAGGTGAGTTTGCATTTCTTCATAATGTACTGCAACAACTTCATTTCTTCATAATGTACTCTGACAACTTCTTTTTTCTTAGGGATTGACCCATTTTGATGAGATTCTTCAAGAAGCTGACGGTATTATCCTTTCCCGTGGGAATTTGGGTATTGATCTTCCACCAGAGAAGGTATATTTCCTTGTTAAAAATTATTTTGTAGTTTGAAGTTCTTGTTGTCGCGCAGTCTCGTAACAAAATAAGTTTTGGTCTGACTAATTCTTTGTAGTTTGAAGTTGTGTAGTTATTCCAGAATCCAGATGTCTATGTTGGGTCTTGAAAATTTAATATGAGCATGCTGTGAGAAAAAAATTAAAATATGTTTAAGCTGAATCAGCTTAATGAATTGCTGCTTATGTCTTTGCCCCTTGTGACAATTATATGTTTGTGACTGTCCCTGTTAAGTGAATGCTGAATAGTTCTAAGACTGACTGTTGCATAGATGTTACTATTAATCATTTTCCATTTGCTTCTGTAGGTGTTTTTGTTTCAAAAATCTGCCCTTTACAAGTGTAACATGGCTGGGAAACCTGCTGTGCTTACACGTGTTGTGGATAGCATGACTGACAACTTGAGACCAACTCGTGCTGAAGCCACAGATGTTGCCAATGCTGTTTTAGATGGAAGTGATGCCATACTTCTGGGTGCTGAGACTTTACGTGGGTTGTACCCTATTGAGACTATTTCTACTGTTGGCAGAATTTGTTCTGAGGTAAGTTCATTTTTTAGCTCATTAATTTTGTCCAATAAATTGGATTTGTTCTGATGTGTTGATGCAGGTTTTATGGTTTCTGACCAAAATGTTTTCTCTTTTTGTTGGACCTCTGTTGCCTAAATGAATCTGAAATCTTATAGTTTTGGCGTTTGATAGCTTTCTTGTAAACTGATAGTGATTGACTCCTGCAACTGTCAAAGGTGCACTCATAGTATGATTAAGATGGACTCCATGTACACAATACACATTTCTATCAAGCATTCTGTTTCAACAAGAATTGGTTGTGTATATTGTTAAAATCCATTCATTTCTGGTTCTAATTTGAATTTTAAAGATGCTTTCATGTCAGATCTTGAATTAAACAGGAAAAGTATGTGATTCCCAAATATCAATAGTTAGTTAGAGAGGGTGGAAGGACAGGTAAAGCTTAAATAGGAGGGGTAGAATGGAGGGACATTCTGCCCTTGGAGGAGTGATCTTTCTACTTCTGTTCATTTTCAAATTTCAATTAAGAAATAAAATCATTATCTTTTCTGCTTTCTATTCTGGGTTCCTAACTTCCCTTTCCTTTTTCCCATTTTTACCTTTTTCTACCTTATGGTGGTTTATCTCTGTGTGGCATTTCTTCTGCAAATCATTTGTTGGGAATTCCTTTGAATCATATGAATTGTTCTCCTATTTGAAATGTCCCTCAAAATGTTGGCTCAAGTCTCTGCCTTCCATTTCATGTCCTTGTAGGCTGAGAAAGTTTTCAATCAAGACCTTTATTTTAAGAGGACAGTCAAGTATGTTGGAGAACCCATGACCCACTTGGAATCTATTGCATCCTCTGCGGTAATTTACATTTTTCTCTTACATTTTTAATAGTATTTTCTTGTGCATGCCTTCCTTTCTTTCTTTTAGAGATGGGGGTCAGGTTTATGCCTATTGCTTTTGCTTTATTGGCATGGTGTGGTTGATTCTATTTCATCTTTGAAAGTGTGCTTCTCACATGCTAATCTTTACTTGTTAGGTACGGGCTGCAATTAAGGTGAAAGCATCTATTATAATTTGTTTCACTTCATCAGGAAGGGCTGCAAGGTATTTTCTTTGAGTAATTAGATATCCTTCAATTAATATCCATATTATTTCCTTCTATCCTGCATCTTCATTTCACCATTATCCTTAAATCTTTCTGTCTAAATGTTATATGTACTTGTCTACTTGCCAGATTGATCGCAAAGTATAGGCCAACAATGCCAGTACTATCTGTTGTGATCCCCCGACTCAAGACAAATCAGCTAAAGTGGAGCTTTAGTGGAGCTTTTGAGGTTGAATTTTAAATTGAGTTAGCTGCTTATTTCTGTTCACTATCTGTGGCTGTTATTGATTCCCCCTAAGATTGGGTTGAATTGACCGATTGCCTACTTTCATTTTTGGGAAGGCTTACATCTAATGCAATTAATACACAACCGTAATGAATATTTTATAAATAATATTATAATACATTTTAATTTTACTAAGTATTCTCGGCGTATCATAATTATGATATTTATATCCTGTGTAAAGTAGATACATACAACCATGAATCATATTGATCTTTGGAAGATGCTACTGTACTTTATTGGATATGGATACCCCTAATTCCATCTAGTGATTAGAAAAATTTATTTACCAGGATGTGTTAGGTTTACATTGGCTTACACCTTGCTTACTTACTAAGAAATTCAATTTGTGATGCAGGCAAGACAATCACTTATCGTGAGAGGTCTCTTTCCTATGCTTGCAGATCCACGACATCCTGTAAGTTTTTCTTTTTGGAATTTTACTTTGTTATAATTCATTCTTGAGTTGATGGACATTGTTCTGTTGAGATTGTTCTTTAGGGTTAGAATTAGATGCCTAAAGAACAATCTAGTTAGTGACATCTTCAATGCATATTTTTGGCATATTGAGTTTCTTGTCTCTCTAGTTAGTTCTAGAGGCAGGATTAATTTGGATCCAAGCACTATTTATTTATTTTCAATTACAATAAGCCTCGTGGGTGGCTAGCACTTTGGATACCGCCTCTTGTTTTACATTGTTGAAACACTTGGTCTTCATTTGGCATAAGACATATATTATTGATACTTTATGCTGTTGTGGCCTGTATAAATGTCCAATTATGTTATGCTTCTTAATACGCTTCCCATTATATATGACAATCTCATACTCTATGCTTGCAGGCTGAGTCAACAAGTGCAACAAATGAGTCTATTCTTAAGGTTGCCCTTGATCATGGAAAATCATTGGGAGTTATTAAGTCACATGACCGGGTAGTTGTTTGCCAGAAACTTGGTGATGCATCTGTGGTTAAGATTATTGAGCTTGAAGATTAAACTATTAAAGAGCACTCAACCAACTACAGTTTTAGTGTTATTTATTTATTTTTACAACTTTGGTTATTTTTCTTGAAGATGCGGGTCATTCTGCCACAAGTAGAAGTTATCTCTACTTGGTTTTGATGAAACAAATTTTGATGCAAATTATTACTGGCTGTCAAACATAAAATCAAGGCAATGTGCCCTTGATGCCAATTTTTTTAGTTTAAGATTCATACTAGAACACAGTTCGAAAAATGTGATTATTGAATCGGATTACCAATCTAATGATGCTAATTGCTTGTTATTTCAGAGACCAGTTGTTTATAAGCATATTTTTATTGTGTGGTCATATGAACGAGTATATGTTTAATGTACGGATGGAGTGTGGATCAGAATGATTTACTTATGAAGCCGTAGTTGATTTGATTTTAGTACACTACATGATTAAAGTTGCATGGCAGCAATTACAAATTCGTGACTTGATAACTCGGTCAATTCTATAAAATTGAGTGTCTTGTAATCAAGAACAAATATCCGAGAACTGGTCATGGTCCATTAAAGGTGAAAGTTATTTATCTCCATAATGTTGATTTTTAAAGCAAAATTGATTGTTTGTGGGTTTGAGTTAAACATTTTTAACCTTCAGTTATTATATAATATAAATCTGTTATGGCACTTAGTGCACTCATAGTATGAATAAGATGGACTCCGTGTACACAGTACACAGTTTCTATCAAGCACTCTGTTTCAACAATAATTGGTTGTGTATATTGTTAAAATCCATTCATTTCTGGTTCTAATTTGAATTTTAAGATGCCTTCGTATCAAATAAGCTAAAGTGGAGTTTTCGAGGTTGAGTTATAAATTTTGATTTGCTTATTTTCGGTTAACTATCTGTGACTGTTAATTGTTAGTGATTCCCCCTGAGAGATTGGGTTGACTGTGTATTCAGTATGAAGACTTAGGTGCTAAGAAATGCTACATAAATTGTGCTTTTTAAATGTTTTTTTTTCCTTTTTACTTCAAAAGAACAATTTTTCTTCTGTAGTTTCATTTTGTCATTTATGAGATTAATGCCAACTTCATTTTGGTAAGGTTCACATCCAGGGACCGATGTAAGGGGGGATAGCAGGGGCTTCAGCCCCCCTCCCTCAAAATTCTGTTAATACTATTAAACAGTCAAATTGTAAGTGGGTGATAGCCAGGTGCTAAGAGCAGTATGTTTAGAGATTTTTATCATAAAACAATTTTCGTGGTGGATGATAATATTTCTTTTGGTATCAAAAAATATTATTTCTAGTAAAAAAAAGATATGTATACTACTAATAAATCTAATAATATAATAATCTTTTTAATAATAATTATACCACTAAATTTGAAATCTAACCCAAAGATATATATTATTGTAAAATCACCCAAACAGATATGCTAATTAATAGATCTAATAAGAATGATATCACTCTGAATTTTTATCAATTGTTACTAATTGCCTAGGTTAATTATGCTTTGTGACTCAAAAAAAATTATGTTCTGTGTATTATCACAAGTTTTATTTATCTATCTATATTTTAATTATTAACATTATATTATAAAATGTTTATTTTTATTATATATAAGGGTTATAAAATTTAATGTTTTTAATTATTATTATATCTACTGAGTTTGGTCCTTTTTTTGATGATGAGTTATTGTTTGTTTTATTGTTATTGTACCAAAAAAATCTTTTAAAACTTGAAAAAAAATGAGTGTGAGTTATTAATTTATGTGTTTCTCGTATCATTTGAAATAAAAAAATAGTTTTACGTGTAAAATCAATAAATAATTTGATAAAAATCATTATTTATTAAAGGCTAGATATAAAAATAATTAAGTACAAAATAAATTTCAACCCCGTTTGCTTGTTTGCTGGATCTGTCCATGTTCACATCTAATGCAATTAATAATATAGTACTACTGAAGTGAGTATTTTATAAATAATATTAGTTATAATACAGAATTTAATTTTAAGTATGCTCTGCATATCATAATTATTATATTTATATCCTGTGTAAAGTAAATACGTACAGCCATGAATTATATTGATCTTTGGAAGAGGCTACTGTACTTTCTTGGATATGGGCACCCCTAATTCCATTTCCATCTAATGGCTAGAAAATTTTATTTACCAGGATGTGCTGTGTTTACATTGGCTTACCTTGTTTACAATACCAATAATTTTTAACATTGTTTAGCGGCTAAGGAATGAAATTATTTTATGAAACATTTCCAAGAATCCAATGGAAAGCGCCTGTGGCCTAATGGATAAGGCGCCTGACTTCTAATCAGGCGATTGTGGGTTCGAGTCCCACCGGGCGTGTGAGATTCTTCAACATTTTTAACCTTCAGTTTGGCAGACCCCTATGTGGTCTCTGCGGTAAATATGTAATCTGTTTTTATTCCACAAAATGTAATGTGATGTGAGTTCATATCTCAACCTTTCCCATAATCCAAGGATGTATTTAGAGCCACTTGATATATTTTGCAGTTGAGATGATCTTAAGTTTTGACTAATCTCCTCTGTTGAAGTTGACTCAAGACAATAACCCCCATTATCTATAGAGAATATTTAGCTCAGTTCCTGCTTTTTCTTGGTCAGTTTTTTATACTCTAATAGTGGATTATGAAAAGTATTTATTGAGTTTAGGGGCTGCTGCACAATTCTGCAGGTGGGAGGTACTTTTTCTCGGAAGGGGTATTGATATTTTTCAACTCACTCACCAGTTCCATCTTTGAGCACCTATACGGCTATACCATGTGACAATTTTTGCTAAAATATCACTTCTAATGTGGATATTAGGTGGGAGGGTCAATGGAAAGTAAACATTTGGATTTTATATTCAGGATGGAATTTACAATAGTATCTCTTTTTCTATATATACATTAAAAAAACTAGGAATTAATTGGAGTAATGTACAT
Source organism: Glycine max (assembly GCF_000004515.6). Classification (NCBI taxonomy): domain Eukaryota; kingdom Viridiplantae; phylum Streptophyta; class Magnoliopsida; order Fabales; family Fabaceae; genus Glycine; species Glycine max. Next base: position 6,165,678 of record NC_038246.2, on the reverse strand, counting down.
TGATGCACAGCTGCTATAGGTTGTCCAAGCCAATTTACTCGAGCAAGTTGGGATCTAGAATCCATTGGAAGAGCTAAACTAGGAAATGACCAATCACATAGGGAAGCTTTCGAGCTAAAGTTGAAAATAGTTCAGTCAATATTAATTTCAGTACTCATATCAGGATTCAACTTTACATAATTAACTTACCTTGGCAAAGAAAGCTGTCATAGCAAAGGGACATGCTAGAATGGGAGCTATGTTCATGCAAAAAATGGCATAACCGTGGCTTCAACGTGAATTTGGCGCCAAATATTTGCTGGAAATGATGGGGAGAGGAAAACATAACAAATTCAAGTATTAAGTGGCTCTAAATAATCTGCAGTGAAACCAAATCCTCAGTTATTATATAATAATCTGCGGTGGCACTTATTATGATGTAATATATTATAACACTTGTTACAAATACTATTTTGCAGCCCCCCTAGAACTCTGCATTTGCTTGAAATGAATTTGAAATTTGAGTTGTGCAGTTAGTCATCTATATATATTATTATATAAAATCCTCCTAAATTTTATACAAATTTAATTGAATGTTGCCAAAAAAACATGCACAAAGACACGTTTCTACAGTTTATATTTTGTTTTTGTTCCACAAATGTAATGCAAGTTGATCCCGGGTCAAAAGTGGCTTCACTTAGTTTTATCCAACTTGAAGGAGGAAGTGACAGATTTAGCTAAGCATAGTTCAAAACAAAAATAGTACTAATAACAAAAACATGTTTAAATAAACAAAAAGGGTATCAACTATCAAGATGGTAGATACAGACATTTTCTATTTTTCTTTTCTTCAATAACAATCAACTTAACAAGTACCCCAAAAAGAGAACAGCCACTTTCCTCTATTAGGCCTAATCGATCTACATCTTTTTCTATACCTTGGTTTCATCTATCATACAATTAATTAACCCCAGCAAAATCATCTCCCCTAGACCTAGGTGGAAGAATGTTGTTGTTGTTGCTGATGCTGCTGTTGTTGGGGTTGAAGACCCATCAATTCAAGCTCCTTCTGGCGAATGAGCAAAACCATTCTCTCATTCTCAAGCTTCCTTCTTTCATTTTCAAGTTTGGCTCTCTCCATTTCCCTCTCCTTCTTGCTGCTAAACCTTGCCCATTTCAGCCTTTGTTTCTCCAACTCAAATGCTTGTGTATGGTAGCTTATTCGCTGCTCCTCCAACTGCTTCATCCTATTCCTCATCCATTGTTTCTTGTCCCAAGCACTCTTACCTACGTCTTGGAACATGCCAGTCACTTCAGCACTCAGTTGCTGCATCGTCTGTGGTGACAGAGAATTGGAAACCCCTCCTCCTACTTTCCTTGCCCTCTTCCTCATTGTCCTTCCATCATTCTCATCCTCAATGTCTTCATGTCCATGCCCCACATGACCCCTCGAACCACCTTCTCCCAAATCATCTTCATCCTCATCCGAATCATCCTCGGATTCATCATCATCCTCATCCTCATCATCATCACCCTCTTCCCCATTTCCCACTTTCAACACCCTCAAACCCTCCACACCTGAACCCCCCAAATTTGCCACCTCTGATGAATGAAAACATCGTTGTTGCTGCGGTTGCTGCTGCTGTTGATGATGAGGTTGAGCCTGAGACTGAGACTGAGGCTGAGACACTTCACCACCAGACTCTCCTTGCTGTGGAGCATTGTTATTCCCATTTCCACAACTATTATGGTAAGCACACATTTCCCTGAAGAACAAGTGCCTGGAATTGAGCAACTTCTTAACCTCCTCTTTCATCTTTGGAGACAAGTCCATTGAATCCAACAAGTTCTGATTCTCCACAACCCTGCAAGCAGTTCCCTTGCCAAGAATATCATTCACCCTCTTATACCTCTTGTTCAAGTCACTGAACTTGTCCTCACACTGCTGAGGAGAAACATAGAACCCCTTCTCCATCATAGCCCTTGAAACCGATTTCCACTTCCCTTTCTTCTGCATCAAACCAGAGGCTTTCTTCTTATCAGTCCCTTCAGAGCCAGCTTCATCACCAATGTAATAAACCGCCATTATCAAGAGCCTCACCATGGTATCAGTCCACTTCATTCTCTGCCATGGTGAGACCTTCTTCTTGGGGTCATCATCAGCAGACCCTGGCTCATCATCATCACTGAAAGAGCTTTGTTGCTGTTGCTGTTGCTGTTGTTGTTTAGTCTTGGATAAAAAAGGAGGGTACCCTTGTTTGATTGAATGGTGAAGGTGTGGATGATGAGGGTTTTCAGTGTCATGGTGTGTGGCATAGGGAACCATTTGGGGATGGTGTTGCAAATGGTGAGGGTTTTGTTCCTGTTGTTGCTGTTGTAAAGGGCTTTCCACTCCTACCAACCCAGAGAACATTCCACAACCTAGTCCAATGGGTTCCATCAACAAAAACACCAATTTTTCTTTCTTTCAAAATAAGCAAAAAAGGAACCAGCTTTGGATGAAAGACGCTTACCCTTTAATCGAATAGTTGAACAGTGCCAAAAGGGTGCACAAGAACATCAATGCATCGTAATAGCGTTAAAGATGGGATTACTTAGGAGTTGGTGATGGATTGGGTTGTCGGGGAAAGAAAAGGGTAAATGTTATAATAACAGAGGATAAAGAGAAAGAGGGTGCGCGTGTGTTACTATGTTGTGTTGGTTTTTTGAAGCAACTGGTTTTGTTGGAGCAGACACAAACTGCCCATGGTTTTGTGTTTGGTTAGAGTGAGAGGGTTTGGGAGAAAATGGGATAAAGAGAATTAATGGTTTTTTTTTTTTTTTATCAACAGGAGTAATTTTTTTTTATTTGCAATAAATTATAATGTGTTATGAGTAATTTTTTTTTACTTTTTTATAATTAAAGTCGTACAAAATTTTATGAATATAATTTGATTTTTTTATTTACTACTTTAAAATCATAAATTTAATTGTTTTTTTAATAATTTACTACTTTAAAGTTATATTTTTTTATATTTAAAGTTTTTTATTTTAGGATTTTTTATTTAGTTGTATTTTCTTTTTCTTTCAATTTTTTTAAAATTATAAATAATTTTATTTATTTAATCATTAAATAAATATTTTTTATTTTACTTGTTATTAGTTTTATTTGATATCTTGTATATATTTTTTATGGTTCTATTATATATTTTTTTAATAATTTTTATTTAAAAAATTTTATATAGTTTTTTAATATTGTTTTATTTAATATATTTTTTATATTTAAAATTTAGATAATTTTTTAATAATGTTATTAAATTTGATTTATTTTATAAATGAAATAAAAAAACTAACATAATGTTATTTAATGCATTTTTTAATATTTATTTTATTTTAAATACTTAAATTTTAAAAAAAATCAAATTTTAAATCAAATATTAAAATATTTTGTTACTAATATTAACTTATAATTTATGAAATAATATTATTTATTTTGTATAAAGGAATTTACTATTAACAACATCTAATAATTTAGTAATTTAATAATAAAATAATTGTTAAATTAAAAATAACATAATATATTAATATAAATGAACAACACACATTAAACAAAAACACAAAAAATAAAAATTATATTAGTCGTTATAAATAATTATTATGATTATGTTAAAAGAACATATAATTTTTATTTAAATGTCTTGGATTTTTAAATTTTAGTTTTTTAAAATTTAAGTATTTTATATTATTTATTTGATTTTAAATACAAATAAAATTCAATAACATTATTAAAAAATTATCTAAATTTTAAAGATACAAAATATATTAAATAAAAAATTATATAAAATATTTTAAATAAATAATATAAAAAAATATATAATATATTAAATAAAACCTTATAAAAAATATATACAAAATATTAATAAGACTAATCACATGTAAAATTAAAAATAAAATTATTTACAATTTCTAAAAAAATTGAAAGCAAAACAAAAGAAAAAACAACATTATAAAAAATCTTAAAACAAAAAACTTTAATCATAAAAAAGAATAATTAATTAATCATTTGGTCTCTTTAACTTTTAAATTTATCTCTTTTAGTTCTTATAGCTAATAGGTAGATATTTTAGTAAGTTTAATAAGTGAATTTTTTTAATTTCTGACGTTTACATTTTAATTTTTAAAAGGTCTTTATCATTAAATTTTTTAACTCCATTAATTAAAAAATTTTAATGACAAAAACATTTTAGGAATTAAAATATAAATTTGAGGGATTAAAATAATCTATTTATTAACTATAAAGATTAAAATGAATAAGTTTCAAAATTATAAAAACTAAATACTACTAAAATTACCACCATTTGATAAAAAAAAAAAAAAAGGCCGAGAAACAAACCAACCAATCCACTGGTTTTGTTCAAAACTGGGGAGCCACGGCGACTATGTGGCGCTTCAAAACGGCAACAAGGATGCTGCTCTTTGTATACGAGCTGGATATTTCGTTAACTAAAACTAAAACCATAAACCTTACTATGTGCTGCCTCTCATAGTTAATTTGAGGTATTGATATACGTGATTTTTCAATCAATAGGAATCAAGTTATATTATTATTTTAAAATTTAATAATAATGGAGAAAAAATAAACTTTAATTTTTTTTAAAATTGTTAACAAAAGATTAATTTAAAGCAAAAAAATATAGAATTTTAAAATTTTGAATTTCATTCTTTTTTTTTAAGTATTTGTATTTATGAATTTTATATAATTCTCTTAAGTTTTTTTTATATTTAATTCTTAATTTATTTTACATTTCTTACTTAATTAATATGTAAAAATATTTGACAAAGCACTGAACGATAATAAAAGGTATATAAAAATACCTGAAGAGAATCATATATACATTTTGCATATAAAAAATATGTAAAAATTCAGAAAACACAAAATAGGAGTATAACTTAAGAGAATTATATAAAATACATAAAATTCGTAAAATATAATGACTTAAAAAATATAATAATGGAATTCAAAATTTTAAAATTGTGAATTTTTTTTATCACTTTTTTTATTTGTTCTCATATTGTTTTGCTTGCTATTATGCTAATTGGCATATCTTTACTTGTGTTTTTGTTAGATTAATCTTTTGTTAACAATTTTTAAAAAAAGTATCATTTTCAAATTATCATTAAATCTTAAAATAAAATATAATAATACAACTTGATTCCTATTGGTTGGAAAAATCAAATATATCAATACCCCAAATTAACGGAGGAGGCACGATAGAAAATCTCAGATGTTTCTTAATTTATTTGGTAACCAGTATAATCATTTGCTTATTAGGTTTATTTTAAGTATTCTTACAAACTTATCACACTTAAAGCTCATTATTTTTTTTTAATGTATTCTCTACGAGATCAAATTCAGATCTTTTTGACAAGGAATCATCAAGCTCAGATTATTCCCATAAATTTAGCATTTGTTAATTGAATTATACCCATTATATTTACTATTTATGTCTTTTCTTTCTTTCTTTTAAACAATATTTAACTTTTACTTTTGGATACATCAATTATATATAACTTTTTTTGTTAAACTTATTTATTAAAACACATTTTCTAAATAAAATAAACAATTTAAACTACTTTTCTTCCTTAATAAAAGTTTTTTTCTTCAATTTTTAAGAACTTTTTTTAATTTTAAACAAACCGACTAAATTGTGCATAAGTCATACAACATATTACATTAAAAGATGTGGGTTTGTATGTATGAAAAAGAAAATGTGATTTTGTAAATATCACACTGAATAAATATTTAATTCATCAAGATTAATAATAAATTAACAATAGGCACCAGTATGTTTGATCCAACTTATTTTTAACTTAAAAGTTACTGTTAAGTAAAACTTAAATATTAGAGCTTTAAAATAAGTATCAGTTGTTTCTTAAATTTTATTATTTTTAACTCAAAAGTTTCTTTTAAGCTAAATGCCGTTTGTTATTTTTTAAAATATAAATTTATTTAAAATTAGTTATCTTATCTATTAAAAATATTTATAAAATAAAAAATATTGTACAAAATTAATTTAATTTACATAAATTTATTTTAATAATTATGAAAGTAAATAAAAATATTAAAGTAGAAGTATTTGGATTTTTAATTTATTTTAATGATGATTTGAAATAATATATATATATATATATATATATATATATATAAATTATTTATTGTTCAATAATATTTTGAAAGAAGTAAAAAAAATATTTGGTTGTAATTCAATAATATCCAATCACGTTAAAAATGTCGAATAAATAAGAATCTACAAAGAAGCAATATTGTTATCGCGTACGATAAAAAAAAATATTGTTACTGCACACACAAGCGATCAAGAGTCCAATCTAAAGTTGTTTTAGAAAATTAAAAAAAATTAAAAAAGAAAAAGAAAAAAAGAATACAAACTTGTGCGGAATCGAACCGGCCTTAGCAAAATAAGCTCCGCAAAAGCTAATAAAAAGCTCCTCTAGGGGACTTGTTTTAAAAGCTCTTTTTAAAACAAAAAATATACTATAAAATAAGTTCCTTAAAATTTAAAATTTAAGAATTTTTATGTAAATATTGTTTGTTTCATTTTTTTCCTTTTTTGGAGAAAAAATTTAAAAATAAGATGGCTCAAATAGATTCTTAGTTGATTAGTTATAATTAATAATATCATAAATTTAAATTTTATTTCATAAATATCCATAAAATTAAATGATTTAAGTGTTAGTTGTATTTAATGGTATTTCTTACTTTTCAAGGGATAATTATTTGGACCAATGAATATGACCTAGAGCGTCTATAATACATAATTGTTTATCATAATTTTATGGGTCTTACAATTCTATATAGATTTGAGTATTTTAAACAAAAACTCACTTCAATGTCAAAATTGTTAAAGTGAGTGTTTAAATTAATTTTATAGGTCTTACGACACTTGAAAATATGTTACTTACGGTCTAATATTATTAAATAACGATAATTATATAAATAACTCCGCATCATATGTCCTAATAGAAAAAAAACTTAAACAACATTATTTAAAGTTAAACAACTCATATAGAACACCATTGGAGATGTCTTATAGATCCACTTTAATTGAAAATGAGTGAATATCTCATTAGTAGACTTTATAGTAAATTAAAAGTATAAAATAAAATTAACAATTAATGCATTTATGAGTGGTTATATGTTTCTTATATTTAAAAACAAATTACTTTTATTTGTTTCTTATACTTGAAAGCGGAGGTAGTATTCATTTATTTTTGTATGAATTAGATTTATAATTTCCTTTAAAAAACTAGATTTATAATTTTATTTTTCATAATAACTAAAAATGATCACTTAATACTATATATATATAAAAGAAGAGATCAAATCACCGTTCAATAAATTTCAATTGGATAATATTTTCTTAAAATTTATTGTTGGATTGACTGTTTCTTTCACATAGATCATATATATAAAATTTCATATTAATTCAAAATTATTTGTTACCTAATTCATACATATTAAAATTAACGTAATATAAATTTTTTAAAATATACTAAAATATAAATCATTTGATTACCTTCTTATTATGGTTTAATTTTGATAAGAGTTGACATAGACAATCTTGACAATATATAAATATAATTCAACGGTTAGAATGATAAAAAATATATTTTATATCAAGTGATAAGATGATGTAATAGTTGATTAAGTTGCACCAATGTAAAATGTAATATATATATATATATATATATATATATATATATATATATATATATATATATATATATATATATATATATCACCACATTAAATGATTTTTGTTATAAAAATTAAAATTTGTAACTTATATCATATAATTGTATATAAATATTTAAAATTAAAAGATAATTAGTGATCACCTAATCATTTGTCACTATGTTATCCGTGTGAAGTATATTTTACCTTTGTTATTGATTAATTTTTGTTAGAAAACTTAGTTGATCACCCTTGATAAACTTTTGACTTCTAGTTAATTTTTTTTTTCATTTACAAGATTCAAACCTAAAACCTTATTTAAAAAATTTGAATACAATAACACTTTGACCCAACATATTGGAATCACATGACCATTTAAAAAAGTGTGATCTTCATGGTGTGGGATAAGGGGGTATCAAGTAGGATGAGAGTTGGGATTAAAAAATATTAAATGATCACATGACCACTTAAAAGAATTATATGACTTTGTGATTTAATATCAATTACCCATGTATAGTTGTATGGTCTTATTTTTTTGCTATACCTCCTTCAAAAAAAATTCTCCCCGTATCAAATAAGTAGAGTTTTGGCTTAATTGTATTTTTTTTTCTTAACTTTTTCTTAGAAAATTTAGCCTCCATCAAATTAATTTGACATATTTTACCTCATACTTTAAGAAACTTGCAAATTTTACCTTCCATCGTTTTACATAATTACACTTTTTACTCTTTTTTTAAGAATTACACTTTTTACTCTTAACTTTTTATTATTTTTTTTTGCAAATTTTGCCTTTTTTTTACTTTTTAGCAAATTTTATCCCTAAATTTTTACTTTTTTGACAAATTTCACCCCTAACTTTTATGCTTATTAACATACAAATGATGGGAGGTACAATTTACAAGTTTTTAAGTTGGGAGTAACATGTGCCAAATTAATTTGTTGGTGGTAAATTTGCTAAAAAGTAAAAAGTTGAGGATAAAAAGTGCAAAGTATAGATTTTTATTATGAGATTGTTAGACAAATAACAAATCTTGACTATTGGATCAATTTAAGAATGGTTAAGTGCATGTTTGGTTTGTTGTGCAAAATGTTGTAACAGTTATTCCAATGCACTTGTAATGCATAAGTAACTATTGATATCCTTTTGTAAATGTAATTTTATGCCCTCCCACTAATAACCCAAACATATCCTAAGATTAAAAATAAAGCCATGCAATCGAGAGAAGAAAAGTTATATAATCTAGAAATGCCATTATTGATTTTTTATTTATTTTCTCAAATACTCCTTCAAGAGAAGTTTAATAGTTGTTAAATATTTTTAATATTTTCTTTATATTTATTCATAATGTCCTCATATCTTGTGGTTGAAGAAGCATGTGTATTGCTTTCATATATTCAATTCCTTTTCAGGGAAACCTACAAATTATCACTAGCAATTACCTTTCTATCTTCAATTATATCTTAACCATGTCTCAAGTTTGAAGTAAATCATAGACAGAATATATAACAATGATGGCACCCTCTATCAAGTTTGAATCAAATCATAGGTTAAATATACAAATAAAACACCATCCTTTAATTAATGTCATAACATAGCCAATTTAGTTCTAATTTGTGTTGCTTCCAAATTTATCCCTAGCAGCCAATATCAAGCACCACCAAAAGCCAATACCCAAAACATAAAGAGTCAGGGAAATGTATAATTATATAAAAATTAAGAGTATAGCATGCAGGTTTAAGCATAATATTAAACCTAATGTACATAACATGCCCAACCTAGGGAATAAGTTCCACCGTTAGTGGTTTAAGCTTCAAACACAATACTCTATGTAATGCAATGCCACTTGACTAGCCATACACACCTTCTTTATTCCTATCTATCTCTATGTCTTTATGCTTGATCCATGGGAATTTAAAAGCATTGATGGGTGTACAGTGAAGAACATCATTCAAGCTTGGAGGTATCAAAAAGATTATCTTGTTATAAGGTCTAATACTCCTAGCTAGAGCCTAACACGCAACATTGGAGGAGGTGGCAGGTAGAGAGGGAGAGTGGGACGTTGGAGGCACAGGGGAGAACAAAAAGAAGAATTATCAATTGAACATAGGTCATTATATTGGAAAACAAGGGGTAACCAACTTTTTCTTCTTGCATTTTCCAGTATATCATACATAAAAAAACTTATGGAACATTTTCATGAAGTAGGAGAAAGTGTGGGATATCTATATCTCACCAAGGAAGAACAAGTCCGATGAAAAATACGATTTTGTTTGGTTCTTGGAGGTGACTAATCCCAAAAGGCTTGAATATCAACTTGATAACATTCATATAAGAGACATAAAGTTGTTTGTTTACTTAACTAGATTTGGGATGACAACAACAAAGGAGGTGAAGATCAAACAAGGAGTAACGGATAGTCATGATAGCTGGGGTGTGAAGAGGAAGAATGTGATGAAGGAAGGCGGTCTAAGTTTTATGAAGTCATATACACAAGTTGCAGTAGAACATAAGAAACCTATAACACTAAGATGGGAGAAAGTACAAACTCAAGGTGAGATTATTAAGGAGGGAAGGTGGAATGGTGAGGTAATTAATATGGAAGAATGCAACTAAGATTGACTTGATAAAAACTTTGTGGCTAGAATGTCTGATACAAAACATGGTTCAAGGTTACAAGAACTCTTCTTTATGGAAGGGCTCAAATTAGTAATAGTGAGACACTTAAAAGACAACACAATCTTCTTTTCTGCCCTAACTAATGTGGATTTAAGGGAACTCCTTGATATAGTTAAATAGTGGCTCAGTGAAGTTTTTGTATTTATTGAACCTTGGTCTCTAGAACAAATCCCAGCAAATAAAGTGTTGTGGCTAAGATTAATAGGTGTTTCCCTTCATGTATGAAGTGCTTCCTATTTCAAACAATTTGTTGACATTATAGGAACACTTCTATCAGTGGATGAGGAGACCATAACTTGTCAAGATTTGACTATGGTCGGATTCTTGTTTGTACCTTGAGTCTTTAGAATGTTAGCATCAACAAAAGGTTGAATATCAATGGGAGGGCATACACCATCAAGACTGTGGAGGAAATTGTTTGTTGTGAAATGAAAAATCATGTGTTTAGATGTAGGAAAGAGGTGCCTAGATAGTGACTTGTCCATACAAGGCTTAGAATTGGGCTTTGAATCACGCTTTTCAGAGTGCTTTGTTGAACATGCCATAGTCAAAGATGAGGTAAATAGTGGTGAGTCATTGTCGGCAATAGTGCATAGAAAAACAAGTACTCACGATCCTCATAAGGGTATCTTTGTCATTGTGACTAGTCAAAATCAATCATTTATTAAGGGGATACAATAAAGCAAAGTCAGGGGCACATTGGGAAGGGGAACAAAGCCTTAGAGGGTGATGATATTCAAAATTCAAAATTCAAAATCTTTTCATAGATTGGGAAATGTTGGTACAGAGGGTGTAAGAATATTGCATGTGGGGAACAAGGTAATAAGGAAGACAAAGTTGTAAATGGATGGATTTTTTTTGGCATTTCTTATGCTCAAAAGGCTGACGAAGTGAAGAACACTAAACCATTAGGATATGCTTTTGGGCCACAAGATGCTAATGAGCTTAAGGAGATTAAAGGGAGACAATAGGAAAAAAAAATACTAAAAAGGGGAAATGTTGTAGGAAAATGAATGGTGGACATGTATATGTCCAACCAACCCAATATTTGGTTGCTATAAATGACAAGGAAGTGAAAAAGAGAAAAAAGGTAAATTTAGGAGACTTAAAGAAATTATGAAAATAGAGGATGTTGAACAATGTAACATGAAGATTACATTTTTCAAGGAAAGAAAGAAACAATGTCATTTTCGTATTTTATTTAGAGCTTGGTGTCATTGGGTAATTAGAAGTCTTATCCAAAGTGAATTTTTTTGGAGCAATTTTCATTAGATAACATATTTTTTTTCTTAATCCCTTTCTACCATAGAAATCATACAATATAGTAATAAAATACTACATTGCATTGCGGTGTACCTTGCATCAGTTCATATAAATATCTTATGCATATGAGACTCCACTATTGCTCCAGTCTCATCTTTATCTAAAAACTCAACCAAGTGAATATAATAAGACAATTAATCCTAAAATAGTTAAAAAAGATAACATTACAAAAAAACAAAGGATTATTAATAGCATTTTGAGAAAAACATGCAACTGATTCCTATTACAACATTTGAACATGTCCAAGAAAAGTAAAACTTCTATATTTTCTCATAACACATCCATCAATGCTAAAAGCATACGTCGATGCCATTGTGGAAACTTTTTCTCATTAACCTTCTAATGGTGAAGCACATCAAAATTCTCATAGTCATCATCATTCACTTGAGATTAATCCAAGTACACATCTAAATCATTTTTACTAGTGGAGGATTTAGCTTCAATCTAACACACTTTATAGTCCTATAGTATATAATATATCAATTATCCAAATATAAGAAAAATGAAATAAAATATTAAACAAGGAGTTATAACAAACTTATACTATAAAGTTGCTTAAGTTTTTTCTTCACATTTTCTTACCTTTTATTTAACAATTGAGGGGTCAAGTTCATCATAACAATAATTTACAAAATGAATCTTCAACCATGGGTCAAGGATAGCTCTAAAAGCTAGTAAGTCATTATACTTCTTTCAATATTTATCAAACTTCTCATTTTTCATCTTCAAAGACATTTCTCTTATAGCATCATCATCATTATTCATATTTTCATTCAAGATGCATTTAATCTTCCACACATTCATGAAATATAAGTTCGAAGTAGGGTAAGATGAATTGGATATCAGATTTGTAATCTCATAAAATGACTCAAACAATTCTCATTTTTTTCTCCCCTCCTTCATTCCTTATAAGATGAACAATATACATGACTTCAATCTGTCGTTTGGAAATATTCAAAAACTTTTTCATATTTGAGTGCACTCTTAAACATTAAATATGTAAAATTCCACCTAATAGACATATCTAATCTTAAACCAATGTTTGTGTCTATACCTACATCACTAACACAATCTTTAAATTTAGTCATCTTTTCATCTGAGCCTCTTACATACTTTCTATCTTGAATTTTAGAGAGTATTTTGTCAACCACTTTCAACTTCTCCTAAAAAATTAAGTATGTAGGAAATACAATGTACATGCAAAAACTCCCTATCACACAACAAATTCCTTTCCACACAAAGATGTTTTCTCTATCTTGCATGCTAGTATTACCAGAAACATTATCTAAAGTAATGAAAAATATTTTTTTGGTCTAATATCCATTCCTTTAAACAATTAAACAAAACAACTACAAACTCTACCTGTGTAAAGGCTTCATTAGACAAACGTGAAGAAGTTTACTATTTAATCTTGAATTTTCATCAACAATTGTCACACAAATATATCCTTCACTAATAATTATTATCCAAATGTCAAAACTAAAACACATTATAATAGGAATCCTAATTAATATTTGCCTAAGTTTGTTATCAACTTTACTGTATACTTTCTCAGTTTTGACACACTAGTATTCCTAGACGTCATTTTAGCATCATAATTCAAATAATTTACACATTCTCTAATTTTTTCATATTCAACAAAACTAAGGGGAAGATCATGCATAATTTGTGCTTATGCAAGCATTTCTCATGAGTCTTTTGATTAAATTTTTTATGCTTCCATCTTTTTCATTCTCTTTTGTATTAGGAATATCTTTACAATCATGACAATTTAAATAGGAAGTTTCATAACTATTTTTGGTTTTGAGATTCTTACCCATTGCAAAGTCAAGATTACAAAACTTGCACACAACCTTCTATGCACCATCTTTATCTTTACCAATTTTATTAAAGAATTTTCAAACATTATAATTTTCTTTCTTAGTCGTGTCAACACTTTCAGACATTAAAAGAGTTTTAACAATGTCATCATCCATATTTAAAGTCTTACTTAAAGATTCCAAAATGCAATTTCACTACTTCCTATATATTAAAACAAACACATGTTAATGTACAAATAAAGTGTTATTGGCTACTGCACTCACATTAAAGACATTTTAAAATTTTAATCACAAAATCAATGCAATTTAACTAACATAGTGCACACAGAATTCAATTATGTACCATAGGTTGAATTCTTATTGTTGTACTTGTATAAACAATTTTCTACTATTAAGTTCACCAACAAATTTGGTAGAGTATTTAACAAGTCATTGTCAAATAATTTACAAGTTGACAACTTTCATTGATCTATACCGTCAAAATTAAATTCATAACTTAGGGATAAACACCTGGATGGAGTAACAATGTGCATAAACTCAAAGTGCAAAGTTAGTTGGACACTTCAGGGCTCAATAAACCAATCCTAAAGCTCCAATCTTGATCATCATGTATTAGTTAGACCTTCCAAATTAGTCATTTTCAATAGCAACTCCTCAAATCCTCATACACAAGCTATAACACAAACACTTGAAAAATCAAACAACATAACTTAGAGACACATGTAGTGAGAATTACATATCTGCAATCCCCCATTCACCAATCACATTCAATAATACCATGTTTTGTAAGCATCAAAATAAATTAATCTAACTTGAGAAACTGTGAAATGCATGAATGTCACTACGTTTTTGGCTTTTCATTTTTAAACATATTCATTTTAAAAAGAAAATGTTGAAAACAACTATTTTTCTCTTTCAATTTTAAGATGCATTCTGAAAATATTTTCATACAAAATATTTTCTAAAATACAACTAAGTAATTATTTAATGAAAATGGAAACAAAAAACAAGGAAAACAACATATCCTAAATAATCTTATCTTAAAATTAAATTATTTTTGTGTTTTTCATTTCATGTGATGTGATGTTAGTAAGACATTGTGGTCTAGTCCTTTAAGGTTGAGTTGAGGTTGACAAAGTCTTAGACTTAATATCTGTCTCCAAATCTAGACACTTAAATTGTGCATCGTCAATGAATTATGAGAGAATAAGTCTATCACTTTCCCAGTCTTCTTCATATGTGCTAATAGGAGTCATAAACTCGTCCAAAAGTAATTTTGAAATTCAACTTCACTATCTATTGCTTGCATGATGCATATTCTTACAACCATTATGTTTTACTCCATGATTTACAAATTATTCATTAATAATGTCATGATCGGGGCCGTACCCGAATCAAATAAACATTAAAATGCAGTATCTAGGAAGTGATCCTAGGTCATCTCCTAGTGAGCAATGATCAACAAACGTTCATAACATATAATAATAAAACAGTAACGAAATGAGGGAGATTGTTTGTTTTTGTAAATTAAACAGCAAGTAAACTTGAATTAAGAAAAATAACATAATTAAAACATGTTGTTTCCTCTTGATTCAAAAGCAAGTCTCTTATCCTAGGTTACAAGAATTTATCCCTAATAAGTTCAACCACTTAATCCAACCCGAAATTAATTTACTAAGCGAAAATTAACACAAGGCTGTCATTATATGATTAAGCAACACATACACCAATTAATCCCTCTCACATGTCCATTAAGCATGAACATTAATTAAGCATAGAGACAATTAATCAAGCATTAAGCATGCATGGATTAATATCAACAACAAATACAGAATAATTGGTGAAGGGGAAAAACTGATCAAAATTTAATGTTAATAACAAAACCTCAAAGAGAGCTATGCTTAATCCTCAAGAGAAAACAACACTAGAGATTCAGCCTTCCATTAATAGCAGAAACAAACTGGAAACTAATTGCAACACAGAAACGAAAGTGAATTTACAAACAGAAATCGAAAATGAAATTGCAATTGGAAACAAAATGCATAAACGAATAGGAAATCAAAGGTAGAAAACAAACTGAAATTAGAAGACAGAAATGAAAACGAAACTGGAATTTGAAGCAGAAAATGAAAATGGAGTTCTACGTGAATAGTAACACAAACAAAAAAAAACTGAAAATGAAACCCTAAAAATCTCTACCTCTCGTGAACAGTAACTAGACCCCTACTAAAACCCTAGCAGCTGGGCTCACTAAAGGTCACTAGGCCCCAAAGCTTACAAATATGATTTTTGGGCCCAATAAGGTCTGGTGGCCCAATTACAAAAATACAGCCCAAAACGAAATAAAATAAAATTGGACGACAAATAAAATTGTTTGCTCTCTTCAAGTCCAAGCCGGTTCAGCCCAATTCCAGATCCAAGCCCAATTGCTTATAATTCTCCTAAAATTAAATTAAAACATAGAATTAGTCAAGTAGGCCCAAATGATAAAATTGCATAATTAAATTGACAATTAAGGCTAATAAGTAATTAAAAAGGTTTTGTTATTTTGGTTTTATGTTTTGTGTACAACATTGCATGTTTTGTAGAAGCAAGGCTTCATGGTGAATGTGATTCAAAGGTGTTTTGATGATAACAATGATGACAACAAAAGATGATGACAAAGGTGATGAACAAAAAGCTCAAAGATCAAAGAACATCTCAAGTGAATCAAGAACAAGTCAAGAGTTCAAGAATCAAGGAGAATTCAAGACTCAAGAAGAAAGCCTAGAATCAAGAATCAAGATTCAAGATCTCAAGAATCAAGATCAAGATTCAAGACTCAAGATTCAAGAGTGAAGAAAAGACTCAATCAAGATAAGTATTAAAAAGTTTTTTCAAAACTTTGAATAGCACTTGAGTTTTTGACAAAACCTTTACCAAAGATTTTTTACTCTCTGGTAATCGATTACCATATTGTTGTAATCGATTATCAGTAGCAAAATGAGTTTGGAAAAGTTTTCAAACTGAATTTACAACGTTCCAATTATTTTCAAAAGGCAGTAATCGATTACAATGTTTTGGTAATCGATTACCAGTGCCCTTGAACGTTGAAACTCAAATTTAAATGTGAAGAGTCACATCCTTTCACTCAAAAGCTTTGTGTAATCGATTACACTTATTTGGTAATCGATTACAAGTGACTGTTTCTGAAAAATCAAAAGATGTAACTCTTCAAAAAGGTTTTGACTTTTTCAAATGGGTTTTAAGTTTTTCTAAAAGTTATAACTCTTCTGAATGGTCTTCTTGACCAGACATGGAGAGTCTATAAAAGCAAGGCTTTGTTTTACATTTCAAGAATCTTGAACACTTATTTCATACAATCCTTTACAAGCCTTGAATCTCTTTGAACTTCTTCTTCTTCTTTGTACCAAAAGTTTTCTAAAGTTTTCTGGTTTTCCAAACCTTGAAAACTTGTGTTATTCATCTTTTCATTCTCTTCTCCCTTTGCCAAAAAGAATTCGCCAAGGACTAACCGCCTGAATTCTTTTTGTGTCTCTCTTCTCCCTTTTCCAAAAGAACAAATGACTAACCGCCTGAATTCTTTTGTGTCTCCCTTCTCCCTTGTCAAAGAATTCAAAATGACACAGTCTGAGGAATTCTTTTGATTCTTCCCTTCCCTAATACAAAAGTGTTCAAAGGACTAATCATCTAAGAATTCTTTTGTATCCCCATTCACAAAGTATCAAAGGTTTAACAGCCTGAGATCTTTGTCTAACACATTGGAGGGTACATCCTTTGTGGTACAAGTAGAGAGTACATCTACTTGGGTTTGACTGAGAACAAGAGAGGGTACATCTCTTGTGGATCATTCTAGTGGAGGGTACATCCACTAGGTTCAAAGAGAACAAGGGAGGGTACATCCCTTGTGGATCTTTGCTTGTAAAAGGATTTATACAAGGTTGAAAGAAATCTCAAGGATCGTAGGTCGCTTGGGGATTGGATGTAGGCACGGGTTGTTACCAAACTAGTATAAAAACTCTTGTGTGTTTGTTTCCTTCTTCCCTACTCTTTTACTTTCTGCTGTGCTTTAATTTCGCTTTTACTTTCTGTTAAGTTTCTCTTCTACTCCTCATTCTCTTAACAATTTAGTAAAATCCTTAAAAGAGTAATTTTTTAATTAGTAAAGGTTTAAGAATAATTAATTCAACCCCCCTTCTTAATTATTCTGAGGCCACTCAATCCAACATGTTTCTCTTTCAATTCTAGGTTATGTACAGGTAATGGATAATTGTTTTTGAAATAGGAGTTTCTTGGCATTTTGTGAATTGAAATCCTTGTTTTTTCTCTACATGTCAAGTTAGTTTTGAAAGGTTGAATTGAAAGTGATAGATTTACCCTTGGTGAGATTTTGAGCCATTATCATCTATTTTATTCGGTGTGTTTTGCCCCATTGATTGCTTGCACAATAGCCTTGGCTTGACTCTTGTTGATACTTCTTGTTCACATGCATGTTGGGAGATGATTTAGGCATTTTGTTCTTATAAGCCTCTAGCCAAATGAGCCTACCTTGAATTAATTCCTTTGATAGCCCTTTTGAGCCTATGTTCCCTTTCTTTGTTTTGAAGCTCATTACAAGCTTAAGTGAAAAACCATGATCTCACCCTACCCTTAAGGAATTTTGGAGCTTTGGAATTGTTTTGGGAATAAGTGTGGGGGGTATGTTTCATTGGATGATATGTTTTTTTTTTGCCATGCTTGATGATGTATTTTTGCCATGCTTGATGTATATATATATTGCCTAATTGTTGCTTTATTTTTCAAGTATTCAAAATGCTTTCAAATGCTTCTGTCTAATAAAAACAGAAAAAAAATGAAGTTGAATAAATGAGGTCTTGTTTTGAGGACTTAGACTGGTCTGAGGACTTGGTTGATTTTATTGATATTAGAGGTTTTGGGTTTACTTTTTATGCTTAATTTTTAATTTTGGTTTTGGGTTTACTACTTTTGCTTAATTTCCACTTATTCCCCATTGCTCCTCTATTCCTTTGGGTTTTAGCTACTTATCCCATACTTTCCCTACCTTGTCCCTAGCCCCATTACAACCTTAAAAGACCTTTTGATCCTCATGTGCATGTGTTTGTGGTGTTTGGTTGTCAATTTTAGAGTCTTGCCAAGTCTATGTGGTGTTTGTTTTCATGGGTGCTCTGAGAGTAAACAGTACCTAGACACTTGAGAGATAGAGTGCATATCTTGTGAGGCTTTATCACTTTTCATTCAATTCTTAAGCTGATTGACTACTTGCCATGTTTGAGGTGCTTGGATGATTTTCATGACTGTCTTGATTCTTTAACTCTTTACGTGTTGGATGTTGCCTATTCCTTTCATTCCTTGAGATTCATGAGAAGTATGTAAATGTTTTTGTGTTTGTTCGTCTCTCTTTAATGTCTCTGGATTTGTTCTTGCTCTGCTTTTGATTTTGTCCCAGGAGTGCAAAAGGCTAAGTATGAGGGAATTTGATGTGTCATTATTTTCTCCTATTTCTTACCCCTTTCTGTCACCATTTTAATTACTGATCAGCTTTAATTGTCAATTAATTATGCAGTTTTATCATTTGGGCCTACTTGACTAATTCTGTGTTTTAATTTAATTTCAAGAGAATTATAAGCAATTGGACTTGGATCCGGAATTGAGTTGAATTGGCTTGGACTTCAAGAGAGCAGACAATTTTATTTGTCGTCCAGTTTTATTTTATTTCGTTTTTGGGCTGTATTTTTGTAATTGGGCCACCAGACTTATTGGGCCCAAAAATCAGATTTGTAGCTTTGGGGCTGTGAGCTTTAGTGAGCCCAGCTGCTAGGTTTTAGTAGGGGTTCGGTTACTGTTCACGAGAGGTAGAGATTTTAGGGTTTCATTTTAGTTTTTTGGTCGTTTACTATTCACGCGCTGGTACTGTTCACGTAGAACTCCATTTTCGTTTTTGCTTCAAATTCCAGTTTCGTTTTCTTTTGTCTTCTAATTTCAGTTCGTTTTCTGCTTTGATTCCTATTCGTTTCTGCATTTCATTTCCAATTGCAATTTCATTTTGGTTTATGTTTGTATTTCGTTTTGTTGTTTTCAGTTTCGTTTCTACTGTTAATGGAATGCTGAATCTCTAGTGTTGTTTTCTCTTGAGGATTAAGCATAGCTCTCTTTGAGGTTTTGTTATTAACATTAAATTCTGATCAGTTTTTCCCCTTCACCAATTATTCTGTATTTGTTGCTGATATTAATCCATACATGCTTAACGCTTGATTAATTGTCTCTATGCTTAATTAACGTTCATGCTTAATGGACATGTGAAGGATTAATTGGTGTATGTGTTACTTAATACATAATGACAGCCTTGTGTTAATTTTCGCTTAGTAAATTAATTTCGGGTTGGATTAAGTGGTTGAAATGATTAGGGATAAATTCTTGTAACCTAGGATAAAAGACTTGCTTTTGAATCAACGGGAAACAACATGTTTTAGTTTTGTTATTTTCTTAATTCAAGTTTGCTTGCTGTTTAATTTACAAAAACAAACAACCCTCCCCCCATTTGTTACTATTTTATTATTATATGTTATGAACGTTTGTTGATCATTGCTTACTGGGAGACGACCTAGGATCACTTCCTAAATACTACATTTTAATGTTTATTTGATTCGGGTACAACCCCGATCATGTCATCATTTGAGGAAGTCTCATCCTTGGTAAGGTTGAAAACTTGTTGTTGGTAATCTTAATCATCCTTCCAAGTGTAGAAGATTGTGGAACATTCTTCATTCTAAAGTTAGCAATGTGCACAAATAACTAAATGTCTTTTTAGTACTCTTACATCTCTTTTTCTCACTCTTACCATGATCATCCTTTTCTTCAATTTCAGCATCATCATTAGACTCATCTTCATTCTCAATAAGATGTTACCTATGCATGTTTTCTTTTGCACTCTTTTAAGCTTTTAATTCTTCTTCTTGACCTCCATAATCATTTGTTATTTATGCATCTCTATATTGTTCTCCATTACCAATCTCTTCATTTCCATAACAATTGTTTTGTCTCTGTTTGCATCATTAATGTTTTATTTGTCACTATGTTTGATCTCTTTTCTCACTTTATTATGTTTATTCTTCCTCGAGTGCATAGATTCACTAGTTCTACAAATAATTTCTAATTCTTACTTTATTAGGTGTTCTAATAAATGTGAATCTCATAATTATTGCGACAAGTACATATGCACTACCAAGTAATCTTCATCACTCATGCCTCTCTTATCCCATTCTCTAACCATTTCTTATGCACTAATAAGGATATGTGATCAATCTTGTAATAACCTTTGCATCCTTCCACCAAGTTGCAAGGATGAATATGTTTTTGTAATTAAACTCCATTTCGTTTCACACACAAATTTCACCACCATCCACCAGACTCTATTGGGCCCAAAAATCAGATTTGTAGGCTTTGGGGCTTGGTGAGCTTTAGTGAGCCCAGCTGCTAGGGTTTTAGTAGGGGTCTGGTTACTGTTCACGAGAGGTAGAGATTTTTAGGGTTTCATTTTTAGTTTTTTTGGTTCGTGTTACTATTCACGCATGGTACTGTTCACGTAGAACTCCATTTTCGTTTTTTGCTTCAAATTCCAGTTTCGTTTTCATTTTTGTCTTCTAATTTCAGTTCGTTTTCTGCCTTTGATTTCCTATTCGTTTCTGCATTTCATTTCCAATTGCAATTTCATTTTTGGTTTATGTTTGTAGATTCACTTTCGTTTCTGTGTTGCAATTAGTTTCCAGTTTCGTTTCTACTGTTAATGGAATGCTGAATCTCTAGTGTTGTTTTCTCTTGAGGATTAAGCATAGCTCTCTTTGAGGTTTTGTTATTAACATTAAATTCTGATCAGTTTTTCCCCTTCACCAATTATTCTGTATTTGTTGTGATATTAATCCATACATGCTTAACGCTTGATTAATTGTCTCTATGCTTAATTAACGTTCATGCTTAATGGACATGTGAAAGGGATTAATTGGTGTATGTGTTACTTAATTACATAATGACAGCCTTGTGTTAATTTTCGCTTAGTAAATTAATTTCGGGTTGGATTAAGTGGTTGAAATGATTAGGGATAAATTCTTGTAACCTAGGATAAAAGACTTGCTTTGAATCAACGGAAAACAACATGTTTTAGTTTTGTTATTTTTCTTAATTCAAGTTTGCTTGCTGTTTAATTTACAAAAACAAACAACCCTCCCCCCCCCCCCCCCCATTTTGTTACTATTTATATATATGTTATGAACGTTGTTGATCATTGCTTACTGGGAGACGACTAGATCACTTCTAAATACTACATTTTAATGTTTATTTGATTCGGGTACAACCCCGATATGTATCATTTGAGGAAGTCTCATCCTTGTAAGGTTGAAACTTGTTGTTGGTATTTAATCATCCTTCCAAGTGTAGAAGATTTGGAAATTTCATTTAAAGTAGCAATGTGCAAAATAACTAAATGTCTTTTAGTATCTTACATCTCTTTTCTCACTCTTACCATGATCATCCTTTTCTTCAATTTCAGCATCATCATTAGACTCATCTTCATTCTCATAAGATTTACCTATGCATGTTTTTTTGCACTCTTTAAGCTTTAATTCTTCTTGCTCCATAATCATTTGTATTATGCATCTCTATATTGTTCTCCATTACCAATCTCTTCATTTCCATAACAATTGTTTTGTCTCTGTTTGCATCATTAATGTTTTTATTTGTCACCTATGTTTGATCTCTTTTCTTCACTTTTATTATGTTT
Organism: Glycine max; assembly: GCF_000004515.6. Lineage (NCBI taxonomy): Eukaryota > Viridiplantae > Streptophyta > Magnoliopsida > Fabales > Fabaceae > Glycine > Glycine max. The sequence goes on along the minus strand of NC_038246.2, from coordinate 6,143,353 downwards.
ATTTCTTCCTCGAGTGGCATAGATTCACTAGTTCTACAAATAATTTCTAATTCTTACTTTATTAGGTGTTCGTAATAAATGTGAATCTCATAATTATTGCGACAAGTACATATGCACTAGCCAAGTACATCTTCATCACTCAATGCCTCTCTTATCCCATTCTCTAACCATTTCTTATGCACTAATAAGGATATGTGATCAATCTTGTAATAACCTTTGCATCCTTCCACCAAGTTGCAAGGATGAATATGTTTTTGTAATTAAACTCCATTTCGTTTCACACACAAATTTCACCACCATCATATTTAACCTTTCGCCTCCCATTCCTCTTTCTTTTTGTGATGCAAAACCAATGTGATTTAAAAAAACTATCTTGCACTTGCAATACCAGGTAGCTATGTCAAGATCAGGTATAAAAGATGAAACCAAATCATCTTATTTTAATGTTAAACCCAAGCAACCATAAAAACACTCAAAATCATACAAAAATAACAACTACAACCATAAGCTCAAAACAAAAGAAAACCAAACAACACAAATAAAATTGCAAACCATATATGCCAAAAAGGGAAGCTATGGAAAAAGGAAACAACATATGACACATAATCATAAGTGGACCACCATTTCCCAAGTAACCCAAATGAATTTCAATATCAGCATCAATAGAGCAAGATGACATAATTGACTAACTAAACAATACACCTTCTCTTATAATCCACACCCAACATAATCAAAATAATCTTCTGTGAGTGCTGATGATGAATGTCCAATATGCTAGGAACAAAAATGAGACACAATGGTTGCTTGATTCACACTTCATAGGTGAGAAAATAGAAGTCAATTTAGGCTGAGCGAAAAGTACAAGAAAATGGTTATGACCAATGTGATTTCAACTTTCATAAAATTATTTTTCATTTTAGTATATACTAACATAGAATCGACGTGATAAGATAATTGAGACACTATGTGAGATTTGTCATGTGACATCTACACTATTGACAATATTAACTAACAAAGATCAAGTTTTAGACTAATATAAATAACCAAATAGTTTCATTTTTTAAAATTCTCTAAAATTTATGCACTAAAATTTTAAATGAAAACAACGATAAAATTAAAACAAATAATTTAATTTATAAGAGTATTTATTTTGGAAAAAATGTCTAGTCACCCTGAGCACCACTTTCAACAGGTAGTTAGGAATAAAGTGAGATTGAGAATGCATAAACAAAAACCATACATAACTTTTTTCGTATAAATACTTAAAATGAAACTATAATTATAAAAGTTAAATGAAAAATTTAATTAGTTAAATATGTTTGTTGTCATTTAAATTTGGATCACTTTTATATTTTGTATCCCAAATTTAAATTTATTTTTTTAGTAATTTAATTTTAGTCTTTTAAATTGGTGAGCTAGAGTGTCAAGATTTTTTTACTAGCAACCAGATTTTTTATTGCATAATTATATTTATTTTCTGATTGTGAATGAAATGATATAATTCTCTTTCTGTCAATTTTTGTAAAAAAATATTCCTTTTAATCCATACTCATAAAAAATGTTACACTCATCCCAAAATTAATTTGAGAATTTTTTTTTTATAAAGAGGACTAAATATAATATTTTTTAAAATTAAAGGACTAAAAATTAAATTTAAAATTATAAAAGCAAAAATAAAAGGTTATCTAAATTTAAGAATAAAAAATATATTTAATGTTTTTCTACAAAATATATTTAAATATTTTAAATCAATATTAATAAAAAAATAATATCTGCATCACCCGGAACACTTTTTCTTATAAACACTTAAACTTAAAATGAAAAAACTATAAAATCTAAATAAATTAATACAAAATTAGTATCTACATCACTTGCAACCTTCTAACAAAAAAACCACTTGCAACAGTTATTTGTTAAGAATAAAGTGAGGTTGATAACACATAACAGGAAACCAAGCACGTGCCCGACTAGCAGCCTTATCCTTTTGCTTTCCTCCACAGGCTGCCACGTGGCAAGAAATCCACCGCGAATCACTAGTCCTTTACTGTAGACCTCCCCACACCGTATCCCCGCTGTCCTGTGTCCAGTCCAACACAACATTCAAAACCCGGACCCACCCCAGCTTCCGTCACGGTTCACGATTTAAATACTAGTATAATTGTATAAGGACTAGAGGAGTAATAACACAGTTTTATACTGACACACACTCATTACACTATCATTTTTAACTCATTTATGTCTCTTAAAAAAATTAATTTATTTATTTTTTATATTTATTATTTATGTTATTTTTTTAATTTTATATATACTTAATTATTTCTTAAAAATAATGGAAATAGACTAATAAGATTGTTTATGAAAAAATAATTAATACATTTAAAAATTAAAAAAATAATTTTATAAAAAGAGATAAACATTTTTTAAGAGGATTTTATAATTAGGAACAAAGTATAAAATCAAGAAACAAATTTATTAGACACTAGACACATAAAATTAAGGTTAAAATGTAATTTTTGTCTCTTATTTTTTCAAATTTATAATTTTAAATTTTTATTTTTTAATTGAGATATTTCATTCTTTATTTTTTAAAAATTTATAATTTTAGTTCCTCATTTTTAATTAAGATATTTTGTTTCACTTTTATTATTAAAATCATGATTTTAGTTCATATGATCAATTTCAAACATTAATATGTGTACTCTATTAACACTTATTGATATATGTTTGTTTATTAGTCACTTGATTGAATTTTTTTTATTTAATTACTAATAAGATTAATTTATAAAAAAAGTACAAATTAATGTTTGAAATTGGTTACAAAGACTAAAATAATAGATTTTTTAAAAGTGAGATACGAAATATCACAATTAAAAAATATGAGAATTAAAATCATGATTTTTTTAAGTGAAAAATAAAATGTCTCAATTAAAAAATATGAAGACTAAAATAAAAAGTTTGGAAAAATATGAGAATGAAATTTGCATTTTAACAAAGAAAAAATTATTTTTAAGATAAATGCTAGTTGAGAGTAGTGACTAAGACTATATTTGACAAAACTAACTCAAAAAATCAATTGTAAAATAAAAATTAACTTGTAGCTTAAAGGTATAAAACTATCTTATTAAATTATAAGTATTTGGTAAAATTATCTCTTGAAGTAGTTAAAAAAAATATAAAATTACATAAATAATAAAATTTTATCTTAAATAAAAAAGATTAAAAAAGAAATCTAATAAATGTTCAAGGATAAAAAAGAATAAATATAAAAAAGTAAAAAATAAAAACTAGCATTTTAAAAAATATTACTCCAAATAACATCTCAAAAAATATTAAAAATTATTAAAAAAAATCATTTAATAAATCATTAAACAAGTTTTTTTCTAATAAAAAATTGAAAACCAATTAAAATGCTGGGTCAACCAAGAAAGTTTTTTCGAGATAAGTTGCCAATGATTTTTTTTTACTCCTTACGGTTTTCAGTTTTCACAGTAAAAATATGATTTTTTTAAATTTTTTAACGGTAGGGACAATGGGTAGCATGGTTTTATTTTTTAAAAAATCTCAAATAAAAATATAGCATATTTGAAAGAATATGTCTGTCTGTATTAAAAAAAAAAAGTGTCTGAATGTGTGTGACATTTCCCTTTAAATATTTCACCCCAAACAGAAATTCCAAACTAAAAATCCCACGCAAAAGCTATCCACCAACAACAAACAACTCTTCTTACATGCAACACCAACATCACTAACGCATTTTCAATTTTCAGTATATTTTCACTCCCACGCGCGCTTACTTCCTCCCTTCCCCTCGGCGCGTGCCATGGGCGCGTCGCTGTCGTCGAACGGTTCGAGCATCGGCCCGGGCCTCGGGGACATACCGGAGAGCTGCGTGGCGTGTGTGTTCCTCCACCTGACGCCGCCGGAGATCTGCAACCTCGCCCGCCTCAACCGCGCCTTTCGCGGCGCCGCCTCGTCGGACTCTGTCTGGGAGGCGAAGCTGCCGCGCAACTACCAGGATCTGCTAGATCTCGTGCCGCCGCCGGAGCGCCATCACCGCAGCCTCTCGAAAAAGGACATATTCGCGCTCCTCTCCCGCCCCCTCCCCTTCGACCACGGCCATAAGGTGGGTGTTGCACTTCAGGTCAGTTATTATTATTATTATTATTATTATTATTATTATTATTATTATTATTATTATTATTATTATCATTATTTTGTTTTTTTAGGTTTTTTAGGGTTTTTCTTGATTGTGGCGAGGGTTTTGCAGGAAGTGTGGCTGGACAGAGTCACCGGGAAGGTTTGCATGTCCATTTCGGCGAAGGCGATGGTGATTACCGGCATTGATGACCGGAGATACTGGAATTGGATTCCTACTGAAGAATCTAGGTTAGATTTACTTTAATTGGCTTTAGTTGTTTTTCTCTAAGGCTAGATATGGATGTGAAAACTGTATCGCAAAAAAGAAAGAAGAAAGGAAATACTGATGATAATAATGCATTGTTTACCGTTTGATTGAAAGGAAAATGAAAAGAAAAGAGAAGAAAGAAGAAAGGAAATACTGATGATAACAAAAATTTCTTTGACTAGCATTTTTTTAAGTTGTTATCGAATTGCATATCACATCACATGTACAGTATAGTTTGTTGACTTTTACTATATCCTATCTTAAAAGTCAAACCAACAATGATTTTGTTGTTTTGTTGACAGGATAAATGCTTTTACATTAATGTTGTATAAAATTGAACTCTTTTTGTTTATTTTCTTTGTTTTCTCTTTAATTTAAATTTTAAACTTTTCTTTTCACTCTATCAAACATAGTTTAAGTAAAGGCAAATGCAAACCAATGCTCTTAGGACATTGGTTAAGAAACTAAAAGAAGAACTTTTTTTATTGAGATGCGCAATATTGTGCTGGTCGTTACTTTTGTTACGCTCTCCTATGATCTGCACAATAAATATTTTTTCCTTTGAGTTTCTTAACTAATGTCCTAAGAGCACTGATTAGCAAGACCCTTAAGTAAATTGGTTTTTTTCCCTTTGCTTGGATGTTTAAATCCTCTGAACTGAGGAGACCTTTTGGAGATTACCTCTCACTTTCACACATTAAAAGTAAAAATAACTCCCAAACTAGTGGAAGTTTCATCTTTATATACCAATTATGTAAGAACACAAGACCTTGAAACTTTGAAGAAATTATATTTTTTCTGGTATGTGAAGTTAATATGTTTACGCGCACTCTCACTCCCCTAGGTTCTTCAATTAAGCATAGTTTAATGTAGTATACTAGTATTATATAGTTGGTTGCGGACTTGGTGTTAAATTTATTGTGGATTGGAAGGGCATGATTTGTTTTGGTGCTTATTTGACTCTTCTCTTAGACAATAGCCGTAAATATTGAAATAGTCTTATTCTTTGTGTATTTAAGGAGGCTGTATATTCACAAAAGGTTTAAATCATGATATATAAAAAAGGGGAGATTTTTAGTTTGTGCATGATTTACTGGACCAGATTCCTAGAAAAAAGGATAGAGTATCTGGTATGGTGTAAATGAGCATTTGGTGGGTGTGCTGAACTTGAATTGTGAGTAAGAATATTAGGACCAACCTAAGTTTTTTTAATTCAATGTTAGTATATTGATTTAGTTGTGGCTATTAGCAAATGCGCAAAATGATAAACTGGTCTTAGCATCATAAATGATTGAAGTTTAGGAATTTTATGTTAGTTTTCCGAGTGTACTTGAATTTGGTGTCAGTGGATGCTCAGCAGGTTTATCCTTTTCAGCGAGACTGTAGGGTGTAGAACATCTCTGTTTTATAAATATAAAGTGAAGAAATGCAATAGTAACTACTCGTGCTTCGAGTATAAAATTAGAAATTTTGTGATTTCCTGCTACTTCACTAGGGAGCAAAACTTTGTTCAATGTGGATAAATCGTAAGATATTTGACTTTTCTTGATATGATTTTTGACTAATAGAAGGATATGAGCTTTTGATTGCCATACTCCTTAAATAGTACTGTTGAATGTTGTAAAGATAAATCATAAGATGTTAGACCTTTCTTGGCATTCTCTCCATATAAACTGACTATCATTTTATCTTATCTATACATTGATTGGTTATCCTAGATCATTGTCATAGAGGCCAATATGTAAGCATAAAAATTCAAGTAAAACAATCAAAGATGCTGCTGATTGTTGCTTTACCAAACTTAAAGTTTGTTTCTTATATTAAAGTTACTTTTTATCATCTCGAGACTAGAGCTTAATAGCATGTTATAACAGATCATGCTATTCTGACAATAACTTGTCTTGTATTAATTTGTAATTCTGAATTTAAGTTGGAGTAATGTCATTATTTGCAGGGGTGGCACCTAGTATTCCTTGGGGAAGATCCTCAAATTTTTATATTTCTTATTTTTCACTGCAAATTTTAAATTTGACCCCTAGCCATTTCAACCAAGCTCCACCCTCTGATCATGTATTGTAAGTTGTAACATACTCATTTATCCTGGATGAGATTTTTTGTATATATGACTGAATAAAATCATTTCCCCCCCAAATTAAGCACTTAGTGTGATTGATATTTGACGGTTTAACCTGTAAAGCTACCTATTTGTTGAAAATTCCATAATCTCTCAGTTTAAGATCCAAATGCACATATTTGCTTATATTGTGCAGCATGGCTTGTCTTGTATGCTTTAATTGTTTTATAGATGTCTTTTTGAGAAAGTGGGAATTGTATACATTTACTTTTATATTGTATCCTGACTTATTTATCTTGTTCATGATTAGTGATTATTTAACTTGAATAAATAGGAAAATGTTTCTTTGATGACAAATGCATTAAGTTCAAGATTGTTTTGTTAATTGGGCATGGATCATGACTTTGTTTACTTCCTGGCCTTTGCTGTTAAATCTTTAATGCCCCTTTAAAAGTAGCAAAACCTTGTTTATAATGGGGGTGTTAAATTGTTGGGTAATGCTTGGTTTAATTCTGATTTTAGACAAAAACAAGTACCAAAATGACTATGAACAATTCATAAAACTACTAAAGGGATCAAGCTGATCTCCTTCTCAGAGCTAAACCAAATGATGTAGTTCTTTGATTTCGGTTCTATTATTTGACCCGAATCTAATGTAAACTCATTTGAATTATATAGAAAACTTGGCAGCTGTAATACTTTGTTCTCTCACAAACAAATTACTTCCTCAGCTAAATTTTAACATTCTTTTCCATCATAAAGAAAACCAACATTACATATATAAAAGCTACATCAATGTTCAAAAGAAAACGTTTCATGGCGTTTTAGATTCATTTTCCATTAACATCTAAAAACAATTTGAACTGTACACTTTTCTACTTGTATATAGAGGCCTTAATATGGATAAGGACAAATATTTAAATATTTCTAACTTGGAATGATGTTTTCAAGTATTAATGACAATTTAGACAAATATTTAAATGATCTTTTGCAAATTGTTGCACTGCTGCAAATCTTGATGTTGAAACTGTTTTGTTCTCCATTTGTTCTTGTAATTTGTCAGCATTCTGTTATACCTTAGATGATTTTCAGGTTTCACACTGTGGCATATTTGCAGCAAATATGGTGGTTTGAAGTGGATGGGGAGGTTTCGTTTCCATTTCCTGCTGATATTTATACTCTCTCCTTTCGACTTCACCTTGGACGGTTTTCCAAAAGGCTAGGGCGGCGTGTTTGCAATTATGATCACACCCATGGTTGGGATATAAAACCTGTGAAATTTGAGTTTTCTACTTCAGATGGTCAGCAAGCATCATGTGAATGCTGTCTGGATGAAACTGAGATTGATGATACATATGGCAATCATAAGCGTGGATACTGGGTAGATTACAAGGTGGGCGAGTTTATTGTCAGTGGATCGGAGCCTACAACTCAAGTTAGATTTTCCATGAAACAGATCGATTGTACACATTCCAAAGGTGGGCTTTGTGTAGATGCTGTATTTATTGTACCTAGTGATTTGAGAGAGCGAAAGAGAAGAGGCATTTTGAAATAGCCATGTGCAGAATAGGAAGCTTATTTTTTTAGTGGTGTCAGACATCCTAGAATACTCACTCTATTGGGGATCTATCACACAGCAGCTTATACACTGAAAAAAGTTTACAATTTGGAGAATGTCATAATTTTCTGTTTTTTTTTTAATTTTTTAATTTTTTTTGCCAGTAGGTGTGTATTCTCTATAGCTTTGTAATTATAATTTCTATTCAATGTATTTTAGTTGTTTCCACATTAGGCTGTTAAATTTATTTGTTTCGAGGAAAAAAGAACTTTGCCCTTGCCTGCCTCGGTTGTTCTTTATGCCTTCCGAAACTTGGTTGAGTCGGTCATAAATGTTGAAACCGTGTTATATAGTACAATGTAGTTATTTTGTTTAAGGCATTATTTGATGCACTAGTAAAGATCAGTAAATATAAGGCCGGATCAGATATGGTGATCATTTTCAATGTTTATAAAGCTAGATCGGTTATTAAATGGGTGAAGGTACTAATTCAAAGTTTAATGGTTTAACCGTGGTTAAATCGGTAGTAATTAAATAATATTTTTTTAAATTTTTTTAGTATAATATATTAAATAGTTATAATTAAATTTTGGACTTATTTCCCCAACTAAGTTACATAAGTCTTAAAAAAGAATTTTGCTATATGCCATTACATTCAACAAAACATGAAAAATGAAAACTCACAAGTTTCTAGAGATTACATAGTACAGTATATGTCATCATCAATACTTGACCAACTAAATTATCTTCAAGTTAGCACAAAAAGGACAATACGTGTTAATCTTGTTAGGCTCCACGGATTATGCTATGAAGGTGACAAAAAGATGCTAGTTTATGATTACATACCACATGACTCCTCGAATAGCTGGAAAATGAGACACCAAAATGTGTTAGGATCAAGGGAATAAAATAAATTGCCTTCACCAATGTGTAGTGTCTTACATTAGGCATAAAACACAGACTGATGTAAAGCTATATCTGGCGGTCCCACAATGTGCTAACTCTTCCTGCTTTGTTGAGTTGATTTTTATTGAAGTCCCATATCGGTAGATTATAGATTGCAAGTTAATTACGAAACACTATAAAATTAAACTGCAACAATAAAAAAAATAAAACTGTATGTGATGGTATTGTATAGAGTCCCACAAATTGAACTACTACTCTATAAAATAAGCAGGCATCTTCAATTTATCGAAAGAGACTGTTAATTTGTTTGAATTTTTTCTATGGCTAATGACTAATGTAACTAATCCCGAAACCCAGTTTAGTAATAGTAACTTTTTCTTGGTTAAGAAAAAAAAAACTAATCCAAAAAATTTCTACACCTTGGTTAATTTATAAAATAGTTTTTTTAATAGATATTTTTAACAGTCTAAAAAATATTTTTTTTCTAATAATATATGACACATTGAGTCATTCACATACGAGAAAAAAGATGCAAATATGAAAGATGACTTTATTTGTCTGAATATACGTGAAGTTTTTTGTGTAAATAAATAAAATAACATCATTCAATTTAAAATAAACTGCACCATGCGCAGTTCTACTCCAAGTCCAACTATCAAAGATTAATTTAATTTTAATTTTAAAGATTAATTAAATATAATAAAATAAAATGAATGACTAGGATGGACTCTTCGTTCTTCGTGTCTTCTTCCTTTTTCATCCCGACTTTTGATTTCGGGCGGCTGATGTGTTCTTTTTCAACATAATTGATTGATTCTTATTCAGCATAATTGATTATATGAGTAAATGGTTAAAAGAATAACTTAAATATATTTTTGATAATTGATAAATGAATAAATTTTATTTTTGATACCTTATTATTTTTTTTATTGTTGATAAATTTAAAATTTTATTTTTATCCTTAAGGCACTATCTAAATCACTTTATTTCACTATTTAAAGTTCTATCTAAACAAATTTAGGAATAAAAAACAAGATTTTAAATTTACCAGCGATTAACAAAGAATTTTTTTTTTACAAGAGACCAAAAATAAAATCTAATCATTTATCAACAAACAAAAATATTTTAAAACCAAAAGATATTTTCTTTGTAAAGGTAAAATGGTATTTCTAATAATTGTCAAATGTCTTTCTTTTTTCTCTTTTTCTTCAAACTAAATAAATTTTTATTTTATTTTATTTTGACTCTATTTTTCTTAAATTAAACAATCACTATTTCCACTCTATTTCTTATTTATTTCTCTGATATATTTTTTTCATCTAACTATTTCCACTCTCTATTTCCTTCTTTTATATCATACACAACCTAAAGAAAAACATCATTCTTCACCCCTATTTTGAGTGAATTTGAGTGATACAAAGACATAAAAATGACGAGAGAATAAAATGGTAAATATCATACATGATATGGTATAATAAAGAAATTTTTTTGATAATAATTTACCATATCTATACAATTTAAAATGTTAAATTGAGGTTATAAATGTGTATAGTTAATGTTATTTTTAATGACTTTTTTATACATATTTTCTTTTCTGCTTTTCATAGAGGATCCAAATCTGAGCTTTCTAGGCCATGTAGTGGGGTTAGATAATCCTCACCCATCTCATCATTGCAAGTACCCCACACAAGAACAAGAGACTTGAGACCACATTCCATGCTAGACACAACATTGGTGTCAATCCGTTTACTTTTCCAGTCAATTGGGAGATGCTTTTTTTTTTTACCTAAGTTTCCCTTATCCTAACACTTGGCACAGTTGGTAAAGTGGTCACCCCAAAATAGACCAAACTTCCCTCAAAGCCCAAGAATCTTTGACCAAAGTGGCAAAAACTTAGACTCTTCACTGTTTCATTTCAACCTAGCTAAACCTAAACCAAATTCTATGGCTCAAATGTACGATCGAGCACAAGCAGTCCTAGCTAGAAGAACACAGTGCAAGAGCAAATATTGACAGAAAACTTCAATGGAATCGACCTAGAGCAGTAACTTTGGATTACTTACCAACCCTAAACATAGCATCTAATGACCCAGTCCCAGACTTGTTACACAATGGTACTAGTTCATTCAAAGCACCGTATTTATTGAATCCGAAGGCACATTTATCACACATCTGAGAGCTAGGTAATGTCATATATACTTCAAATAATTCTTCACAACACTTTTGTTAATCTGTTCTTTTATCTCTCTTAAATTGTAAGAATTAATGTAAAACCAGCTGATAAAAAAAAAATGTAAAACCAATAATATAAGAACCTCTACGCCCATGATATTATTCACATGATTTTAACAACTTTATAATAATTTGGTTTATACATATAATCACATTTTTTCTCATAAATTTTTAATTGATGACTGTTAACTACTCCAGTTCCAGCTAAGCAACTTCAATCTACTGTCCAACATTTTGAGTTGAAGAATGAAGGGCGGTAACACAAATATCTATCTAGATGCATTTATGTGTATTATCTCTTTCACATATCTTTTGATGTTTATGGTTATTACATATAAATTAAAAAATATTTAATGGAATTAAAAATATTATATTTAGACTAAAATAACCTTATTTAATATCTTAATTTTTAATATTTGTACCATTAGTAGTAAATATTAAATAAGGATATATTTAAAAAAAATATTAGTTATATTTTGAAATTCTAAAACATCAAATGTTTTGGGAAGAAAGTAGAAAGCTAAAACATTAAAAGATATAAGGAGATAATATTTGGGTAAATGTTTATAAAATTAACTTTAGATGAAATTGTTTTAATTAAAAATGATTTTTAAATTTTTTTCCGATAATTATTTAAAGTTACTTTTAACTCAATTTTTTTATATTGTCATGGACTCCCAACCTCTAGTGACCATTGTTATAAAACAATTACGATAAAAATTAAGGACTCAAATTTATTTAAAGTTACTTTAACTCAAAATTAATTATAAACTTAAAATAAATTTCTCAACAAGAAAGCAATTAGTAAATACCTAAAATATGATTTTGAATAATTCAACCTGAATCCAAACATGCATTTCATCCATGCTATATACTATCGTGGTTAAGTTCTAGACCAAAACTTTCCATTACAGTAAAAATTTGAAGGAAACATTTACAAGGCTTCACTAACCAATTAACGAATTCAGTCTAAGATCAAAAGGAAGTTCTTGACACACTTCTCTACACCGCGGCATGCATTAATTAGCATGAATCAAGAAAAGGAATGAGAACGTCACACGCTTGAATTGGAAAGCACTGTAGAGGAAGAACATTAGTAAAAAGTTAGCTCTATGCATGCTATGACGAAAGGTCTACTATCTGAACCTTTTGCCATGTCCTTGCCCAAAAGGCCCGTGGATGTTGACAAGTTAAAACAAAGCCTGGACACCAATGTAAATATGGAGGAGGGAATTTAAATCACCCTAATCAAGAAACAAGTTGCTAAATCCAAAATGAAAAAAAAGAAGGTCAAGGGACTAATTAATGGGAGAATTTTAATTCAACACACCTCTAATAGTGTGTTTAGATAGCTACTGTAATTAATTTTAGCTCCTAAATTATGGTGAAATTTTTTAAAAATAGAAACAATTATTTCTTACTTCGGCTTTCAATATGGATTTGGATTTAATTATGAAAAATTGAATCTAATCCAATAATAAATTAGGCCCATTGGATTTTTTTTAATTGAAAAATTGTGTTTTAAAAGACATATTTTTAATTAAGTCAGGGCTAGTAAAAAACTTTTATCAAAAGATATACTTAAAAAATTATATATTAAGTTTTTTTTAAAGAAAAACTTAGATATTGGAGGTAGGTTGATTCTTTTGCAACTTGAGTTTTAAAACCCATTATGGTGACTCTGATATTACTTGAGTTCTCGAAAAAAGGAATGATTCTTTTGCAACTCACATTTGAGAAAACCTTAATTTTAAGTGACATGCTATGTGTGCTCTTTATTAGAGTTAATTTAATTTCTATAGTATCAATAACTTTCGAAAAAGGCTTGCCAATTGGAAAGGAAAATTTCTGTCTATTGGAGGTAGGTTGGTGCTCATTAATTCAGTATTGTCAAGTCTTCCTAGCGGGTATCCAGAGAAGTTTAATGTGGAATGGGGTATCGAAAATCATAAAATCAATTGGCTCAAATGGGACAAAGCGTGCTTGCCTAGGTATCAAGAACCTAGAGTTGTTTAATATAAGTTTGCTATCTAAATGAAAGTGGAGGTTGGATCATTACTACAAAAAAGACTTTCTACATCAATTAAAATATGCATTTTACGTCGGTTATTAATTATCGTTGTAAGAGATGTCGTAAAAAATTTACATTTTTTACGACGGTTCAATAGACAACCGTCTTAAAAAAAGATATCATTCTAAAACGGTTATTAGCTAAAAATTGTCTTAGAATGATACATTTTTAAAATGGTTCTTAGTTAACAACTGTCTTAGAAGGATACAGTTTTTAAGATAACCGTTTAAGAATGCATTTTTTTTTTAAAATAAAAAATATATAAAGGATTCTAAGACGATTTTTTGAAATGTGTTTTTTTTTTAAAAAAATAAAAATATTTTGAATTATTGTAACTATTCACATCATTCATAGTATAATTTCTTGAATTTATGTCAACCCCATTACCAAATGTACCTTGCACACTATTTTAAGTTTGATTTATCGTTTCAAAGCTCATTCACAAATGCATAGTATATTGTCAATTACTTTGAAGGAATGAACTCAAGACACTGAGAGTAGATCATATTCAAGTGTGCAAAATTCAAAGCATTTTGTAACGATTAATTATAATTAAACAACATCTACTCTATCCTAGAACTATAAAAAAGGACTAGTTTATCAATAAATTTAAGAATTTCTTTATTTGAACATCAAAACATTGATACCATGAATTCAAGAAATACTTTCCTAAATTTATTTGTGAAGAACTTATCATCATTAATATCGATCAAGTTATTCCAAATTAAGCATTCAAATCCAACTAAATTTTGGCAATGGCCTTTCTGCAACAAAAAATCTTGGCAATTTATGGAATTAGATGTAAAAAAAATCAGATGGGATGCAAGTGTTCTTGAAGCCCACGAACATCTAGTGTTACATTAATAATGTTGTGTATAGAGTAAATGCAAGCAAGAGAATGGAGATAAAATATATATCCATACCAGCAACAAGGGATTGAAATAATTTTTCAATTACATAATCATCCTCATTAGAATTTTCAAATGCTAAGCTAAATTTGTAGTGCTTCAAGGCTTCCACTTTGTCCACTGTAATAGAATAAAATAATAATCATAATTATACTCATTAGAAAATAACAACAATATCACATTATCATTGGAACTTTGGAAGTCATTGACATAAGCAGGGAAATAATTTCCAAAAACCTAAAAATCAATTTAATCATACATTAGTCAAACCATTGTCGGATTTTACACAAAAAAATTATAATTGAGACTCGTAATGTTGAGTTGTGAACATAAAAAAGGCATTAGAGCCTTTCACCTAGTGACCAATAAGGCAAGGTATGGGACTTATATTTTTATATCTAGTAGGTATCCTGCGCATTGCACAAGTATTTCAAGCTTAGGTAAAATTAAAAAAAAAATACATATATATTTGAAATAATAAAAATTTAAAATTATAAGGGATTTTTGCATAACTAATTCAGGTAGAATTTAAATATATTGGAGGGGAAAATTTATAATTATAAAGAAGATACACATAATTAATTCAAAAGAATTTAAATTTAACATTTTTAAAGAAGTTAATAATGATGAGTGTAGACTAAAGTTATTCTTAAGATACTTCTATACTCTAATTTCATTCATAAGACTGGAGCAGTTGATTCAAAACAAAAAAACTTAAGTGCAACATCTATAATAATATTGGTCAATTTGTGCAACATCCATAAGAATATATAGTGATAGATGACAGTATTTCAACCCAAGGTCATTGGTCAATTTGTGCTCAGTCCATGCTATCAGGTCCAATAAAAATTAGAAAAGTATTTGATATAAAGAAAAGTTATCCCTAGAAACTCGGAAGCCTTTGCAGGCACATTGGAACCATGTTACAATCTTTCAATGTCTAAAATTGGCAATTTAATTACTTTCTTACCTCTTTTTCCAAACAAAATAAACAAGCATTAATATATAAAGTGCAATTGCTTATAGTAAATAGAGTATAATCTAAAAGGTAGAAGAAATGTGATTTAAACAGAGAAACACTTAACAAGGTCAAGCACAAAGGGGATACTGCAATTGCAATTTCGACAAGAAAACATCTATAATAATATTAATAGGGATTAAAGATTCCAAACAAATATTACAGTTAGATAGATTTATAAAAATTATTATAATGTACTTCCATCAGAGTTCCTATGACAACCACCATAAGAGTCAATCTTGATGTTTTAGCGATACGTATTGGATTATATTAAAATTATCTTTTAAACAACGAATATTACGTTGTCTAGTTTGTAATGGATTGAGATCAAAACCTTGGAGGAACACCGCAAACTATAATGGACCAAAAACAGAACCTAATCAACCTATCCAACAAATGAATCGAGATTATTTCTTCCTAAGAACAATATCTAAATTACAACCATCAACATCAAGAGATAAAAGTTTGCAACTTTGTTGTGATTAAAAGATCTATCATTTTTTTCTGCAGCTACAAATAAAAAGCAGAAAACAACTTAAAACATAGCATTGTTTGAGATAATAGAAGAATAAGACCAATTATCTGGCCATGTATGAGACTAGCGTCAACATCCAAATATGTTGCATAAGACGAAAGCAAAGAGTATGTAATATTTTAGAACTTTCTATGAACCGTAATACACTAGAAGTAAATCAACTTAATGATTGATCAATAATGCAGTGTAAGGATAATAGAATTTAATCAACAAATAGAGCATGTAAAAAATTTTGAATTACCTGGAAAAGACTTTGGTAAGAAGCTAAGCTAAACATAACCCCACTAACAAATGCATCACCAGCAACCCTGCCCTTAAATTCCAGCAAAGAAATTAGGCAGGAGATTTTGCAAAGAGAGATTTACCAATTTGGAGTCTAGGGTTCCTCGGAGACTCAATGAAGGGCTCCCATCAATCCATCATCGTTGGGCCTTCAATTTGTAACCCAATTAAGATAATAAGAAGGAGAAGAGATAAAAATATGGCGTGATGAGGGTTAGGGCTAGGCTTTGGGGTTTGCGGAGGGGCTTCGAACTCCGCGAGGGACGGTGGCTCCAAGGAGTGGATGCTGGAGAGGTAGATGATGGCAAGGACTACCAGGTGGGGATGTGGGGGTCAAAGGAGAAGAAGGTGTCGTAAAGCCACTGGCGGAAGTGGTACATAGCCTTAATTAAATGAGAGTGAGAGACAGAGGGAGAGTGAGAAGGGAGATATAAAAGGCACTTATTTTTAAGACGGTTTTTAGAAAACCGTCTTAGAATAACAATCATTCTAAGGTGGTTTTCACGAAACCGTCGTCGTTGAGAAACCTCATATTTACGAATTTGCCACCGCCTAATATACTAAAATGGTTCTTGGAGAACCGTCGTTGTATCGCCGACGTAGAAAACACTTTTTATAGTAGTGTTCATAGCTGAACAAGATTCACTTTGGTTACCTATGCTGAAATTCAGGTATGACTCTCTTCATAGTCTTGAGCTATCATCTCGTGATTGGGTAAATTCTTCTCAATGGTGGGGGGATATTCATTGCAACAACGACTTCCCTGTTGGCAGTAATGGATGGTTTGAAAATTGTATCCAAAGAAAGGTTAGAGATGGATAAAATACTCTATTCTGGGAGCAAAGGTGGTGCGGGGACTTACCATTCAAAGAAAGCTTTGCTAGACTGTATCAGATAACTAACAATAAGGGATAAAGGGAGCATTTATTTCATAAATGATTAATCATCAAGATAACATTTCAAGGTGGCATTGGAATTGGCGTAGACCATTATTTGTATAGGAGAAGGAATTATTGTCTCAACTTAGTGTCACGATATCTAGTTTAGAAGAAAGAAAAGGTTTCTTTGTGGCTACTATATATAATTATCTTATTTCCCTCTACAATCAATTTCTAGAAACGCCAATTCATAGCAAATTTTGGGAAAGCAAAGTAACTTCCAAGGTCTTAGTTTTTTCTTGGAGATTATTACTGGGCAGTTCATGCATGATTCCAAATCTGGAAGTTCCATGCTATTTTTGTAACTCAAGTAAAGAAACTACTAAGCACTTATTCCTATCATGTCCTAAGTCTACACAAATCTGGTTATTAATCATAAAAATTGTACTTACTTCTCAAAAGGAATATATTTCAAAACAACCAAGTAATTTTCACTAAATAATTCTATTAACAAATAAATGTTTAAAAATGAGACATGGAATCCATTTTTGATTGTGAGTTTTTTTAATAAAACAAACAAGTTCATAGTTTTCAACTTATTAGAGAATTGTCTAATACTTAATGCATATAGTAATAGTAATTTTGATAAAAACATCCATTTTTAATTATAGTAATACCATATAATGGTCTATAAGATGATTTGTAAGTAAATTTTATAATAGTGTTTTCGATTAATTTAAAGGTTATTTTTATAATTATTTCAATTTCGATTGTGATTTTATAAGGAACTAGAAGTAGAAATTGGAAAAGTAAAAGTTTCAAGAAGAAATGGAGATTGAAAAAAGTAAAGAGTTTAGAAAGATGCAATAAAGTAAAGAGACATGAATTCATAAAAGATGAGAATTAAATACATACACGATGACCTGTTGAACCTATAGCCAATTTTGATGGTAGGCATTGTCGGTGTTTGAGGAATTAAGTGATAGTGTTTCAACTCCCTCAAAATTGGCAGATAGAGATCTTATTTATATATTTCTAATACTAACGGTCGAATCATATGATTTTGACACGTGTACAATGATATTTATAAATATATTGATCTAATGCTATCAAACGTCTTCGTAACCGCTTCAATTGACATTTCTATCTTTGAAGAGACCCTACTTCTTAGCGTTTTCTAACCTTATGTGTTTTACTGATGTTATCGGAACCTTCCGCTTTTGATCAAAATGAATTCCTTTGATGACGCATCCAACTTTTTGAATTTTAGTCCATATTTTGATCACTTTCGAATAAACTCGTGTTTCTCTCAAGGTAAGTTCATCGAAACATGAGTTTCATAACTTAGTCAAATTTTACATAACAGAGGGAACATTGGTATAAAGTGTTCAGATGGTTGGGAGTTGGCATAGTGCTTCCTCAGGAGATCAATTAGCTTTATGTTCAGTTTGGCTCTCTTATTAGTGGTGGGAGATTTTGAAGATGGAAGCACCTTATATGGCATGCTACTTGCTGGTGCATATGAAATTCTAGGAATAACAGTTTTTCGGGATGAACATTTTGACAGGTTTAAACTATTGGAAGATAGTAAGATCATCTCATGGCAATGGTTCTTATATAAGAGAAGAATCAAATTTGTGACATTTTTCTCTTCTTGGTGTACCAACCCCTTGGTTTGCTTTAATTTAGATAGTTAGAATTTGATTAGAGACTTATTTTTTGGGATCTTTAAGCCAATCCTATGTATAGTGGATACACTATCTCTTTTTGTGGAGGTATTAACATGGTTATACCCCTTGTACAAAATTGCTTAATATACATACTATAATACTTTTTCCTTTAAAAAAAAAAACTATTGGAGGAGGTTGATATGAAAGTGTCATTTGCATCAAATAAAATTGTAATGACAATAAAAATGTTTTTGTACTGTAATCAAAGACTTTTTGTATTGAACATTTTTGAAATTAATAAAATTATTAATGAAATTGCATCATTTTTCTACTTGATTGATTCATATCATATGTAGTGTGTTAGATTATGACGTATAAATTTTTAGTATGTTATTAAATTGCAATGTTCGAGAATAATTAATTTGTATGTTAAATTTGATGTGTGTGTTGAACAAAAATAATTAAAACAATCATGTCCCATATCTGATCATGAGTTAGGTTTGGGTGGGTTTGGGTTCAAACCCGTAAATCTGGATGAAATCAACCAAAGCATTTCATGACCCATATCTGATTGTTTGGGGCTTCGGGTTTTGTAGGTTACGATTTGGGTTGGGTGGGTTACCATAAAAAAGTAGTAATAATAATATTTACTCCTTGTCAATTCTAATGGCCCAAACAACAAACTTAATAATAATAATAGCCCAAAGGCTATATATATATATATATATATATATATATATATATCTTGTCAATTTTAACCACGAAGAATCTTTTGAGTTGAATTAGGATTTAACTTTAAACCTTGAAGACTTTACATTTAAACAATAAATTAACTA
Organism: Glycine max; assembly: GCF_000004515.6. Lineage (NCBI taxonomy): Eukaryota > Viridiplantae > Streptophyta > Magnoliopsida > Fabales > Fabaceae > Glycine > Glycine max. Next base: position 6,123,980 of record NC_038246.2, on the reverse strand, counting down.
ATGACAAGTATTATTATTATTATATACAATTGACAAGTTATGTGACTATAATAATACTTATCAATTTTAATGAAAATAAATGCATTTAAGGAAAAATATGATAAACTTAATCAGAATGACATATATTATAAGACTAAACCTGTGAAGAAAGTATAAGTTGACAATGCAAATAATTAATAATTAATCCAGTACATCCATCATACATTTGAACACTAATTATAACATAATATACCTCTTGTAAGTAAACTAAGTCAGCCTTGAAAGAGCATTAGTGTAATTCAATGCAATATTACATTGGTAAGCAATGTAAAATATATGCAATACGAGACATTGTCAAAGGATAATTTTTTCATCCTAATTCCAATCCAAAAATTGTTTTGGGGTGTATCTACGCATTTATTTGTTAACTTTGCATTAAAGGTTGTGGTCATCCCAGAAAGAAAACTAAGCACGAAACATAGAAAGTCAGAAAAATGAAAAAGAAGAGAGGCATATTGATAGTGGGACATAGAATGAGACTTAGTCTTAGACAAAGAGAGGCGACTCAGGTGAAACATTGATGACACCGCACCATCTTTGTTCTTCGATTATGATTTTAGAGAGTGACACATCTTCTTAGTTCTTACTAGGGTTTTTAGAGAGCGACATGTGAATGAAGTGAAGATAAATGGATTAGGGTTTCAGTGAGATTGGAGCAGCTTCTAGTATTCACTTAATGGTATGGGCCAATTAAGGACTGAGCTTGAGTGTTTACTCTCTAAAATACCACAACACAACAACAATGTAATATAATTTTATTACTATATCATCATACTACTTGGGCAGGTCGAGTATCGATGATTTCAGAAATTTAAACTCGCACTCACCCCTATCTAAACCTTTTAGCTTAATTCATTTAGACTTAGTAGATATAAAACAAATTATGAACAAAAGCGGTAAAAATTATTCCATAACCTTCATAGATAACAACAAGTGAGTCTTTAAGAGGAAGTACAACCTTGATGGATGAATTGATAAGCATAAGATTACATTAGTAGCAAAAGGGATTACTCAAACTAAATGTACATTATTTTTATACCTTTGCTCTTGTTACTGAAATTTCTTCTATCTAAGTGTTAATAGATTTAAAGTCCATACATAAGTTAGTGATTCATCAAATTGCCTTATTAAATGATGATTTAGAAGAAGATATGTATATGCTTGACGTGAAGGGTGCATAGTTATTCGTCAAATAAATAAAATGTGTAAACTTTTAAAATTCTTATGTGTATTAAAACAAGTACCAAAATAATGGCATCAAAATTTGATCTTCATTATTTGATGATGGTTTTCCTTAAAAGGAAGTTGATAAATGTGTGTACACCAAATCTTTAGGGACAAAAGCAGTATAAAATATTACATAATTACCATTAAATTATTAAAGAAACTCTTGTCATTTTTTTTGGATAAGTATAAAAGTTGTCAGATGATCTTGAATAAGTATGATGAAGTTATATAAAACATATAAATGTTAAATTGTATGAAGGTCAAGATGATCATAATAATAATAATAATAATAATAATAATAATAATAATTAAGTAAGTAAGTAAGTTTTTAGTCCTTTAAATTTTTTAGATTTCAATTTTTAGTCTTTCAATTTATTTTGGACAACTTTTAATATTTCATTAATTTTTTGTTAGAATTTTTATTCCTTTTAAAAGTTTTTGTCCATTTTTAGTCCCTCAATTATTTTTAGTTTAAAATTAGTTCTTATTTTATCAATTTTTAGTCTCTTGTTTATTTTATATTTGAGATGAATTTGGTATAACAAAAATAAATGAGGGACTAAAAATAAATAATTTTTTTAAAAGAACTAAAAATTATGACAGAAAATTAATGAAAAATTAAAAATTGTCATTTTTTAAGAGATTAAAAGTTATAATATAAAAAAATTGAAGGACTAAAAACTTAATTAACCCTAATAATAATTAACTATTATTGTTATGAAGATGTTATCAATAATTTAATATGTTTTAGGAATTATTAAATAAGAAAAGCTCAATGGGATCAAATGGAATTGATTGAGGTTAATTGTATTTCCGATTCAGCCGGTTCAGTCCGATTTTCACAACGCCCAATTGTATTACTATGTTGAGGAATAAATGTACTCGATCGTATTTTGATTATAAGAATTAATATCTTCTCTTCAAGTTGGCAAAATAATCAATGATGCAGATTATATGATGAGTTACTCATTTAATTGCTCTCTGTTTTCTTCTTGTTTCTTCAACGCTGGCCATGGACGACATAAATGAGTTTGATTAATTTCCTACGCCATTATATGAACGTTGCGTCTGATTCTTGTTCTTGCTACCAACCATTCCTGCACGCACGCACAACACGTCACGCGTTGAGAAAGGACTCATCATGGGAAATGTCACGTTAAAAACACTTGCCATTTTTTCTTACATCATCCTTTAATCACAATTAATACTTAAAACAATGATATCTAGCTCATTTCATTTATTCAATTCGATTCATTCTATTTTATTTCATTCTGTTTGTGTAAAAAATGGTATATCTAATTAAAAGTCAGTGTTGAGAACGTATAGTGTGTTTGGATAATGTATTGTTCGGATTAGGGAGCCATCGTTTTCGACGTTTGATCGAATAGTCTACTGAGATTTCGTCTTTAACAGATTTAAATATGGTAAGAGAAACTTTATCTTCTTGCCAAAAGATAAAGATAAAACCCGAAAATAAAAAAATATCTATTATTAAAGAATAGATAAAAAAAGATCATATATTTTCTTCATTTACATTATATCAAAGAGAAAGATTGATATTAGATAGTTCAATCTCCTTTTTATATAAAGAATTATCACAATTTAGGTAAATTAATTATTCAAATTCCAACTCATTTGAGTGTCAAAGTATCTTTAGAGCTATTTCTCGCTATTTCTCATTATTTATGGATAAACTTACAAATAAACATCATCGGGAGCAGGGCTTATCAAATCTGATAATAACAAATAATAAATAATTGTATTCTATAAAATCATGGTGATTATACCATAAAAAAATATAAAAATTATTTATTATTTTAGCATCGTTATGAAAAAAAATGATTATTTCTCCACCAAAACACTCTAGTAATGGCTTTGGGTGCTCGATTTCTGCAAATCTTAGTTTTGGTGGGGGAGCACTAGGATCAAAGATTCAAAATCATTTAGTGACTATAGGCAACCTAGCTAGAATGAAGGCTTTAGCTTTTTTACCCCATTGCTGCTTGGCTTAGTGTTTTTTCAGGGATGTGGTACCAGCTAGTGCTGAAACACTGCCTCTCCTCTGAAGATTTCTGATGCCTCACAAGTTGTTGATGCAGTTAGTAACATTTTCTGCTAATATGGAGTTGATCTTTGATGATGGTTGATGGAGTTTTTCAGAAGTTTCAGAAACATAACTTTAAATAACACTACATTAGTACTAAAAGAATAAAAAAAAGATATATATATATATATATATATATATATATATATATATATATATATATATATATATATATATCAAATGGTTGCTGAAATATTTGTCTTTGTTAGAGTAAGTTTTATCTAACAAAAATTAAATTATTAAACATTATGAGTTTATGTTAATAGTACTATATGTATCGTATTATATATCATGATTAATTTTATTATCATAGAAAATTATCGATTCTATTATTTTAACTTTTGTTATATATATATATACTATGTTTATGTTGGTATAACTTGTAAATATTTTTTTTGACAGCATAACTTGTAAATATTTAAAAACAGATAATATATATTAAAGGACCGCCTGCACCATATATAAAAGCTACGTACCCACCTTTTTTCATTGGCTAACTACACTTTTTTTCTCTCACTCGTATCTAAGTTAATTGCCATTTAACCCTACTTTAAGATATTCTCAACGGTCAACACTTAAAAGGCGTGCTTTGACTACAATTATATTGGAGAATTGAAGGTCGTTTATTTTCACACCGAGCATACTCAAACACTCAGAATTCTTTAATTTAAGACTATTGACCTTTATGAAACGTTTGAACATCGATCAGGGTAAAAGGACAGAGCATTTGTTTGTTTTTATCAGAACTCTGACTCTACTTGTGGCTTATATACGTGACAGCATTTGATTTTTAGTACATTAACCCTAAGCTCTACAACCCCTTGAACTTTTACTATATGGCCTGGATCAAATTTTTACACACCAATACTATATATCTCATTTTTCTTTCCCTAATTAAGCATTATTAAAAAATAAGAGTGACTAGTTTTTTTTCTTTATCTTGACCTTTGTATATGGGATGGAATCTTTCACTCTTTTATTATTTCTTTATTTGAATATAAAAAATAAATAAAAGAGCATTTATAAAAATGGCATGGAGCTATAGAAGAATTACTTACAACTCGAATATTGATGGAGTAGTCATTCCTAAATTATCTTCATTCGACTCAGTACTCAGTCTTCCTATCAGAATTTTCAAAAGTTAATTGATATCTTTTTAGCCAAATGGTTAATTAATCTTTTAATTGATTGACATTCTAGTGCTTGAATTGAGCTCTAATTTATATGGAGTCCATGTTCATTTTTTTTATTTGGATTATTTATTGATATGATCTCTTGATGATTATTAGAATACTACTTAATTTATTGATCAAAATTCCACACTTCATTAACTATGTCATTTATTTTCCATAAGCATATATAAGCAAGGGAAACTAAAAAATCATGTAGAACTGTATAAAAATTGCTGACACCCATTATACCAAAAAGAAACATATCATATATACACTAAGGGAAAAATGTTGGTTATTTGCTAGACTTGTCTTTGTGAGTATAGAGTTTATCTAACAAAAATAGAAATATTAATATAGACAATGTAGGTCTATATTATTAAAAGTGTGCATTGCTGACGATTATTCAACTCAACTTAAACAAAAGATTTGTTGGCTTGAAATTTTTTAAAATTACAAGAAATTTATAGTCACGTGGTGATTTCTGTTAAATCACGTTTTATATTTTCCCTAAATTTTCAATCAATATTTGTTTAAAGAAACTGTGAGCTTTTTCCATTTATTTTAGCTTTTTCCTTTTCTTTTTTGTAAGGACATCTTTATCTCTTCAATTCTAGATTATTTTCATCGTGACTTAGTAAAAAAATTTAGACGTGTTTTTTGTAGGAAGAAACTTATTAGACGTGCATTTAGTAGATGAGAGTAGAAAGACTCTTTTGTTAAAACAAAACGGTGAAAGTGAAAGGTTACCATATTTTGGTGCCTTTAATATATTATTTATATGTTTTATACAAGTTGTAATATATATGTATATATATAACATGCATGCATTAAATTCTTTGATTTACTGAGTTACTTGTTAGTTTGGTTCCCACGGCATAAGCTGATAGGATGGGAAGAAGATTTATATTTTGCACATATGGTGAGTGTTTCTTCCGACATCACGCTAGTAAGTATGTTATGTTGTTATCATGGGACATGAGAAACAACATGGAAAGACGCATAAGTGGAACTTGGATTCTACAGTGACCTTTGTCTCACCTATCTCTGTCACCATTTTGGGGCCTTCCTTGTAGTTCCAACCTCTCTGCTAGCAAAGCAAAGATACACCCCAAACACGCAGTCCAATCTGTCAATTTAGATAGCCCTACCAACAAAATGAATGAATGCCATTGCAATATTTTGTATGTTTCTTTGCATATATTTTTTGGTCTACACCATAGTATCTTTTGCCGGAGTAAATCTTGTTCCAGATAAAATCATCATGAAAAATAAATTTTTTTCCTCCAAATATTTAATGCAATTACATATTTAGGACTAGGTGAACCAAAATTATCACAGATTAAGGTGGAACCAAGGTTTTAAATATCAGTCGCAGTCGCATTTTTTGATATCATGACAAATCACTAACAAATGCAATCCATACCATCCCAATTGTAGTAGTAGGCAATTAAAAAACCTTAACATTACAGCCCAAATCACGGTCTCACTGTTTTTAAAATTTTGGCTGAAATAATCTCAGACCGATTGATCGAAGTTGGTGGTGTTTGTTTGCATATATACAAACTATATATATGTAACCAAATATAAAAAAATAATAATGTAAAAGGCAAACCCAGATCCCGATTTCATGCAAGCAACAGATAGATCTAGAGAAAGGAGAGGTGAAAGTGAGATTGTCTCAGCTTTCTTCTCTGTGACACTGCAAAGTTATAATTAAGTTGAAAGGGAGAGGAGGAGAGATGAAAGAAACAGAAGTGAGCCTAAGTGTTTTCTGTTTTATTTACCTTCCTTTATTTGTCTCATGTGAGGGCAGCAGTGGTGCCAGGCTTCACAGTACATACCCTCTTTTGAGGCCAAAGGAAGTTCTCCTATGTTGGTATTAATTTGCCATTTTGGAACCATTTTACCCCACTTTGCAAATGTGCCCACAAGAGAAAGAGAGAGAGAGAGAAGAAAACCATCAGTTTTGGGTGATTGTGGCACACAATGGAAAAGGCAAAAACTGTGAGAGTAGATTCATAGGTCTATGATCAAATATGGTCCCCGTTGAAGGCTGCCTAGGGGGCCAACTGACCTTCCTTTCCTTTGCTTTGCTGCTTCCTCTCTCTCTCTCTCTCTCTTTCATAGTGTGTACGGCCTCTGCATTAAACACAAGACTTTGTTGCGCCCCAAAATTGAAGTAGGATGGAAGGATAGCAAGAAAGAAAAGCTGATTCACCAAATTCACAACACTTACCCATCCTTCCATCCAAAAAGACAGGAAGGAATAGAAGAACCTTTCCCCTCTCACAACTCTAGTAGTGCCTCCCCTCTCCCTCCCTAGCTACCTTATTTAAATCTTCTAAAAGGAGTGTAGCTAGTAGTGCACTTTAAATATAAAGTCATATAAAGTTATAACTATTCAAATATCTTCAAAATTTGTATTATATCAGTTTAGTAGACATGCTCTAACGTTCACACATCTAATTGAGTCTTCTGCTCATATTAGTTGTTATTTAAGTTCATTTTTAAATTTTTTTATTGGTAAATAAAATGTAACTTTTGCTATAAATTAAATTATAATGCGATTTTTGCTTGATCTTGTAAGGAGATTTGTCTTTTCCTAATCTAAACTTTCTATGGAAAATGTTAAAACATGTTTTAATTCCTTTATAAATGAATATTTTTTGTTTGATTTTTTAATATTTTTTTATATTAAATCTTGATATATCAAAACTTTTATCGCAAGTTAAATGATGAAGTCATATTTTATGAATAAATCTTTTCAATATAATTAATAGTTTATATGATATTATATTATCATTTAATTAATGATAAAGACTAAAAATAAAAATTTTGATATATCAGAATTTAATGTAACAAAAATTAATTATTTATGAAAGATTTCAAACATATTTAATTTAAACCAACAAAAAAAATTACATATTCAATCTCACTATATTTTACACTATCCATTCATCATAAATCATTATTTATATAACTCCTTTAAAGGATTTTTGAAGTAACTTATTCCTCTTCTCTCTCTATATCTTTATTTTATTACAATAAATATTTCAATAATGTTTTTATAATTTTGCTTTTTTTCTTCTTCTTTAAAGTGTATGTATATCTGTTTTTTTTTTTTTTTTAGAGGAATCGAATCCCTTAAGCTCTATTTAAACTTGCTGCAGACACCTATGACCTCTCTCTATCTTTCTTCTCTTCACTTACTGCCTTTGTGGTCCATGCATTTTCCCAACCGAGTGAGACCCATATAAACACAGATAAAGATTGGAGAGCTGAAGTTGAAGGCTTGGGAAGAGAGACAAGAAAACAAAGCCAGACATGGAGGGGAATTATGGGAGCACAAGACGTTATGTTCCCCGAGCAGATTCTTCCTTGAGCTTCCTTTACAACTACAACTACACCCCTTATCCAGGTATTTTTATTATTTATTTTATTTTTATCAAAACACTATCTACTCTTGTTCTTAAGCATTGATCCTTTTCCTAGAATGTCATCTAGTTACATTTTTTCTTATTCTTTTTCGTTTTCTTTATTCCTCTTAGTTTATTGTTTATCCGAAAATATAAGGTTGACTTGACGATGGTTGTGAAGGGAACTTAAAAGTGAAGGAGAAAAGGAAGAAAGAGAGGTTGCTGAATTCAAATTTCTTTTATTAATATATTTAACAAAACTAAAAACTAAAAACTAACCCGTTTGAAATGCACTTAACTTCTAGAATGCAATTTAGTAATTCCTTCACGTTTGGACTGCTTTCAGAGTCCATTTTTGTAAATTTTTGCAAATCCCAAGCTATTGCCCCACCATAATTATTGCTTTTTCTTGAAGAAGTGATACAAAGTAGGTTTTCTTGTTAAAGCAAGCAAATTTGGAAACCCCATCTGACATTTTAGCTTGGTCAACATTTAAAATTAATGCATAGTCCATTTAAGAAAATTAAAACTCTTCACTGAACCCTCTCTACGTGTTAATTAAGGAATGGAAGTGAAGCAACAAACACTGGCTGGCACAAGTTCATCCATGGAAAAAATGAACTGCGGGAACCAGGAGAAGAAGAAGCGATTAACAAGTGACCAGTTAGATTCGTTGGAGAATAGTTTTCAGAAGGAGATCAAGTTAGATCCTGATAGGAAGATGAAGCTTTCCAAGGAGTTAGGGCTTCAACCTCGCCAAATTGCTGTTTGGTTCCAAAATAGGCGTGCAAGGTGGAAGAACAAGCAACTTGAGCACTTGTACGATTCGCTTAAACAGGAATTTGATGTCATATCCAAGGAAAAACAGAAGCTCGGGGAAGAGGTAGGTTAAATATATACGATAGTGTCATACTATATATATAGACACTCATGTATCTCATACTGTCTATCATTACCTATTATTGTCCTCCATCTTTCTTTTATCACATCATATGGCTAATATTTATATTTCTTTGTCTTCTCTTTCCTTTTTACTTTTTGTTCTAAGTGTCATTTGGTGTTGTCCATGGATGATTTTCTTATGCAAGATGTATATCAATCCTCAATTTTGAACATGCGAATGAGTATAACACTATTTGTCACTTTTGTCGGTTATCTTTTTTTCATATCATATTATCAATTATATCAATATATATATGTATATATATTTTTACTTTCTTGCTCAATATAGACACTAATTAATGTTTTGTTGATACCTATTGGGGTGTCTACACACAAACAGGGAAGTGATAGATTTGACGGATGATTAGTGCATGTACGTATTTGGATAACACACAACAACTAATTTTACTCCCATAAAATCAAGGTGATATTATAAAAAAGTTGAAACAATTATTTATTGTTTTATTAATTGATTATTTCTCACCATGAAATTAATCCAAACATACTAGGTAGATGATATAATATGACAAGAAGAAAGAAATATAAAAAGAAATGATGAACGTGATGAGTGGAATGAGTAGTTCACTTGATGTCCAAAAATGGGACTTTTGTATGTATATTTACACACACTTATCTCTCTCCAGGTCTTGCAAGTTACACACATAAACACACTTAATTTGCCTTAATTTTTTTATATGTATGTTTTTGGTTTAAAAATCCACAACACTGTTTTATTTTTCCTTGTGTAGACTTAATGATTGATGCTTTGGTGAACTATATATGAAGTAGACATTCATTCTTGCAAACAATATATGTGTAGGTAATGAAGTTGAAGACTATGCTGAGAGAGCAAGCTTCTAGAACCCAACAACAAGTGTCAACAGGATACACAGAAATCTCTGGGGATCAAGAAACAGTGGAAAGCACGTCAGAGGCACTGCGTTGCTCCAAACGCGGAACACTGCACCAGCAGCAGCAGAATAATAATAATATTGGAGAAGGAAACTGTTCCTTCACTTTGGAAGATCATTACAACACAGTGCCAGTACCCTATTGGCCTGGGGTCCCTTATTATCATCCCTAATGAATTAATGGATATTATTATTGTGTTAGTGTGTTTGAACAATAATAATTAATGTGAGTGAGCTTAGTTTGTGAGTTAATTAATTAACTTAATTTTGATATTGGTAACGTATGAACTGAAGAGTAGTAGATGAATGGAAAATATTTCCATAGGAACTGATATTAGGATCAAAGCGATCGAGCAGACCTCTGCATGTTGGTTGGTAGTGTAATTATTGCTAAAAATTATATAGCTGTGTCCCAGAAAGATCACATCACTTTATTAGTTGCTTCCAAATTGCATGAAGTCTTTAAATGTTACGTACTGTTATTATATATATAATATAATATAATCCTTCTTTATTAGTAAAACTTCTCCTCTTCGTATATACAATAATTTTAACGTTTTTAATTAATGGACCTTACGTCGTGAAGTGTCTAGGTATATTCAAGGAAATTCTTTTGCTTTTTGGGCTGAGAATAGGACTCTATTATTGTTTTTTTTTTTTTTTTGGTACGCAATGGATCCAGACTATACATTAAGTGATTAAAAATTTAAAACAGTTGAGAATTGATTTGAATAATGAAGATATCTTTAGGATTGTGTTTGATTTTTTTAGGATATATTAAACCTAGCTATAATGTTGGTTCAAAATCGATAAGGAAGAAATTACGAAATACAAAATTACGTGCATCGGTCGTTACTGTGATTCACTAGAGAGAACAATTTCATAATTAACCAAAGGATGCAGATCAAGATACATTAAAAGCATCCTAGGTTCTTCCCTTCCTATGTCTGAGATAAACAACAACTGTATTACTCGAATTCGGCAAAAAGAATAACAAAAAAGATTCATTTTTTGATCTATTTTTCCAAACCCTTGAGGCTTGATCCCATTTCTCTCTTAATTTTTTTTGCAGTTATCTTTTTTTTTTTTCCACTCTGCTACAGATTTAGCAAGGAGAAGAAGAAAAGAAAAGAAAAACTCTTGAAACTTTTTTTCTCTATCTCCCACGGGTCCTAATGAAAAAGAAAATGATTCCGTAAAGATTGACCAAGTCCATAAACAAAAGCAAAAGGACAAAGGACCAAAAAAAGAACAAGCCCAAAAATAGAATGCCCCTGCGTGACTGGATTATGAATTTACTTGGCTTGGTTAAAAACATCAAGATTATTAAGTTTCATGTATATGAATTGTTTTTACATATGATTGTTCAATAATCCTTCCTTTCAGTTATATTACTTTTCCATAAAATTTAATAATAAGAAAATAAATAAATTTAATTGAACAATTTTTATTATAATATAACTTTTACTTACAATTTGGATGTTGTAGATAAAGTTAATGATTTTTACCTACTTTTACATACAAATTGATAACCGTTATAATAGGACTCCTCAAAGTTGAGATAAGGAAAAATGTTGGTATATAAATGTCAATTATACTTCTACCCATGAATTATTAATTTATAGTGACATAATTTTTTGGTAACTAGAAGTCAATTTTGTTGTAGTGTTTCCTCAGCTAAATTTGTAGCTTATTTTATACTACCCAGCACAATAATAAAAGAGTATTAGAATATGTTGCTTAACATTTTTCTTTTAAATTTCTTTCTAGTATCTTTCTTTCAAATCTAAGCTAGGTATAAATGATCAAATATATATGTTATCCAGTTTTTTTTTTTTGGCATTTCATAATAGATTATAAAAGGTTCTTTAATTGGTATCTATGCTTTACATGAATATTAATATTTTTAATAATTAATATTTAATGCCAGCATCTTATTTTATTAAAAATAAAAAAAATCAATGTATGTAGATTTTAATTTAAAAATTAATAAGTCTCATAATTACAGTAATACTAATCGCTAAATACAAATTAAGAAGAATCAATACACTCACAAAAAAGGTAAGTTAAAAAAAGATAAAATTTCCAAGTTATTAAAATTATGATAAATACTAATTAGTACCTTACTGTCTGTAATATTTTTTAAGTTTTTTTTAATGATTTTTATAATTTTTTTTAATTCTTAAACCAAAAATATCCTTAGTATACTCATTAACAAGATTCTGAAATTATTACAATTAACAAAGACATTGTTTAGAAGTAATAATAAAGAGATGGCCGGTGATCTAGTTTTACCAAACCAAATCAGGATCAATGATTGATTAGATTTGCTGAGGACTATTAGCTTCATGATTGAATATTTGATATTCATTTTTTACTGTTCAAAATAAATGAATCAACTAAGTCATAAATCACATTAGACCATTAACATCAAATCACAACAAACAAAAGAAAAAGGTGATTAGTTAAATGTCATGCTTTTTCTGGCTGGACCAATTCTAACTAAAAGTATTTTTCAGTATAAAATAAATGACATTAGCCCAATCACTAAGACATAAATCACATTAGCCCAATCACTTTGTACCCAATTAAATCTCCACAAAAGTATTTTTCAGTTTTCCATGTGAATGATAACCCCCCTCATGCCATTCTAAAAAACATTGGTGCCATTATCTCTTATCTCTTATCTCTTATATATATATATATATATATATATATATATATATATATATAATACTAAATCATATCATACACCTTATGATACGTACTCCACTTAAACACTCATCATTACCGGACGATGTTTACTTGTAACTTCAGCACCAAAGTTTACTTTAGAGGACGTTAACGTCTTTTGACTTCGTCTTTACATGATAAAATTTGACATCAACCGATTTAATTTGGTTAAGCATAAGAGAAATACCAACATTCATTTTACATTAAACTTAATTAAAAAGTATGAATTTCTTGTTTTGAATCTTCAAATCACCACTAAAAAAATATATTTAAGCATTATCATGTCTGAAATTATGTGAGTGATTATTTATAGAATTCTACATATAAAAAACTTGTATGCATGAAATACCGGAACAAATTCAAGGGATATATATATATATATATATATATATATATATATATATATATACTCAAGTTTAATCTTTGGACTAATCCTTAGAAAAATTAAGTCTTCCATTGTTTGACAGTGTGTAAAACGCCTTGCAGTTTTCTTGAGAAAACGGAGGGCTGTGATTTGAATGCAACAGTAGACTATACAGGAAGTGTGTTAAAATAAATCTTTAGGGAAAAAACTTGCAAAGTTGATAATAATATTTATAGAGTTTATTTTTTGTGTATTGTTAATATTATTACTTAATTAGAAATTAACTTAAAAACATTTTGTAAGTAATTACTATAAAAGTAACAATTTTATTATAAATAATTAGATGAAAGAATGATTTTTTTATACTGTTAATCTATATTGATTAAATTCTATTCAATTAGATATTAATTTAATTAAAAAATATATTTATGATTTAAAACTTTTTTACATGATCATCTAATAATAAATGATCATATGAGACTCTTAATTTTTGTAATAATTACATTAAAAATGATATTTAAAATGATTTCTAGGTTTTTTTACTGGTAAAATGATTTCTATTTAGTTGATTAGTCAATACGATAATACACAAAAAATTACTTATAGTATAATCTTAAAGTTGTGTTTATTTAAAGGTATCAAAACTTAGTTAACAAAAAACATAAACTTAAAAATATTACATTTATAAAATTTATTACAAGCTTAGGAAAAAAAATCTCAAATATTATTAATTCTAAAAAATATAAAGAATTTATATTTGTCTCACTTCATGTTCTTATAATGAAAAATAAATATCTTTCATTCTCATAAAAATAAAAATTATTTTCTAGAATAAACTACCTATCCCTAATTATTTATTTTAATTTTTTTACTTTAAATAAATTTGAAAATTTTCCCTAAAATTACTGATCAACCAAACTTATTTATGCATGAAAACAATATTTCTAAATATTTTTCTTCTAAAAATGCAATATCACCATATCATCATATCATATCTTAAAAGAAAAGCACCCAATAAAGACTTTACATAAAAATCCAAGCAATGACAATAAATAAAAGTGAAGAGGAAAGTAATAATTTATTTGAAATATATCTTTATACTAGAGAGTGGTAGGCACATGAGAAGGGAAGGAGTGTACTATCATGTTGTTGTGGAATGGATGAAGATGACACCTCACTGAATTAAATTAACCGGGAAGCCAAGCCAACTGAAACTAACTCATTTCCCATTTCTTTCTTTCTTTCTATCAAACACAGTGCGTGCGTGTTTTCTTTCTCCTAATTGTATAAAATGGGGGACAAGCACCAGCAGCACCACCAAGACGACAGCAGCGATTTCACCTCCGAGGACGAAGGCACCGAAGATTACCGCCGCGGCGGCTACCACGCCGTCCGAATCGGCGACGCCTTCAGCGCCGGTCGCTACGTCGTTCAGAGTAAACTCGGCTGGGGCCATTTCTCCACTGTCTGGCTCGCTTGGGACACCAAACATTCTGTCTCTTCTTCTCTCTCTCTCTCTCTCTCTTAAGCCTTTTGTTTCGATCTCCCCCCCCCCCCCCCCTAATTCGTTGTTTTAGGTTTATTCTTGAAATGTTTTTTTGAGTTCAGTTACGTGTTAGTCTGAATAATATCTAGACAGAGTACGGGAAACTATTGGCATTTAGCAACGGTTCACGCTAATTTAGGAACAATTTTTGTTTTTCGAATTTTGTTGACTTGTTTTGTTTCTTTTAGTCTGATTAATTTATAATCTAGAGATAATTCAAGAGATTATTGGCATTTAACAATGGTTTGACACCAAACTAGGAGCAGTTTTTGTTTTTCTGATTTTGTTGACTTGTTTTGATTTTGTTTCAGTTTGATTAGTTTGTAATCTAGAGACAATTCAAGAGATTATTGGCATTTAGCAATGGTTTGACACTAAACTAGGAGCATTTTTTTTTCTTTCTGATTTTGTTGACTTGTTTTAGTTTGTTTAATTTCTAATCTAGAGACAATACAAGAGATTATTGGCATTTAGCGATGGCTTGACACTAAACTAGGAGCAGTTTTTGATTTTCGATTTTTGTTGACTTGTTTTGTTTGTGTTTTTTTTTTTTTTTTTGTGTGTGTGTGGAGATCTGCAGAGATACGTGGCTTTGAAAGTTCAGAAGAGTGCTCAGCACTACACTGAGGCAGCTATGGATGAGATAACAATTTTGCAGCAGATTGCGGAGGGAGATCCTGATGATAAGAAGTGTGTGGTGAAGCTTTTGGACCATTTCAAGCATTCTGGTCCCAATGGACAGCATGTTTGCATGGTGTTTGAGTACCTTGGGGACAATCTTTTGACTCTTATTAAGTACTCGGATTATCGGGGGTTGCCTATTGCCATGGTTAAGGAGATTTGCTTTCATATTCTGGCTGGATTGGATTACTTGCACCAGCAGCTTTCTATCATACATACTGACTTGAAGCCCGAAAACATCTTGCTCTTGTCGACAATTGATCCGTCTAAGGATCCTAGGAAGTCTGGGGCGCCACTTATTCTTCCTAATAGTAAAGATAAGATGGCGATGGAGTCAGCAGGGATGAAAGATACGAAAATGTTGAATGGGGATTTGGTTAAGAATCATAAGAAAAAGATTAAGAGAAAAGCTAAGCAAGCAGCCCATGGATGTGTTGAGAAGGAAGCTTCTGAAGGAGTTGAGGGTAATGCTGAAACCTCTGGGGCTGTGGAGTCATCTCCCAATGCGAGTTCTGCGAGAGAACAGACTTCTAGTTCTGCAGGAACTAGTCAGTTATCGGATGCTGATGGAACAAAGTTGAAAGAGCAGGGTAACAAAAGAGGAAGCCGCTCTATGAGACAGAAGCTGCTGGCATCGGTTGATCTCAAGTGCAAGTTGGTGGACTTTGGTAATGCCTGCTGGACATATAAACAGTTTACAAATGATATCCAGACAAGACAGTATCGGTGCCCGGAGGTGATCCTTGGGTCAAAATATTCTACATCTGCAGATCTTTGGTCCTTTGCTTGCATTTGTTTTGAGCTTGCAACTGGAGATGTATTATTTGATCCTCACAGTGGTGACAACTTTGATAGGGATGAGGTATGTGTATTTTGTTTAATTATTTATATGCTCTACCTGATCATTCTAATTCCTGAAGTGAAAATTTTAGGTTCTGTGGTCCTTGATTTTGCAAAGAGAAGGTTGGAATTTAATTAAATATATAAATGATGACATATTCAATAGTATATTTGACTCCATCCTTACCAGTTATGGGAAACGAACCTATGTTTTTTTGGTTAGCATATCCCCCCTTTCCCCCAAAAAAAGTAAGAAAAAGGATTTATTGTGATGTTTAGACTAAAACTTAGGGTGTTTGAAAACTACTGACTCGATAAAAGATATGTTGTAGCCCATATGGTAAGGTACATTTGGTGAAGGCTGAATCAGATCTTTGAATTCCGGCATTGATCATGAAATGGGCTGCAGGAACAATGTGCACTATCCAAGTAGATGATTTTCATGGCTACTCTATTTTTGGCTTAAGTATGTTTTTGGTCTATGTAAATATGGTTAAATTTGTTTTTGGCCCTCCATTTATTTTTATTGTATTTGATCCTCATAAATTTGAAAATGGTCCTCTTCACCAATTAGTGGCGATGTGACATGCATTTAGTCATACTATGTTAGCGAAGTAAGTTGCCAGTTTTTTGGAAAGGACTACCTATGAAGGTGCTAACTGGAAAGGTTAAGTTAAGCATTGCAGTGTGCAGCCATCAGAACATCGGCTCTTAGTGGGTTGAGATTGCACATTGACTAGACATGACCAATGTTGATAAGAACCTTAGGAGACCCACACCACAAAAAGCTAGTTGTTGTAGTTAAAAATCCACCACCACAATCTGCCATGGCCACTTTTTAACAGCACTGACTCTGGTTACTTATGGTTTTCCCATAGAATTAGGGTGATGAAAGTTGATAGGTAAAATGAATGTGAATTTTTGTGATCTGATGCACCTGTGATATCCTATTACTTTATTGATACTTGATAGTGATATTATGGCTCTAATGTTCTGTAGAAAAAAGTACTACTAGGATGGGCATTAAGAAATAATATTTCCATGAACTGAATTTAAAGTGGATATCTAGTGACATGGAATGAACAGTTGTATGATGAAATGTAGGGGATAATCTTAATTGAAGGTGGGATAAAGTAGAAAAATCTAATATAGACTATAGACTATATGCATAACAGAATGCAATTGAACACATGGAGAGAGAAGTGAGAGAAATTGAAAAATAAAAAGGGGGATGGAGAATTATCCAGGTAAAAGATTAGGGTGATACGTTAGCAAGAAAAAAGTACTTTGTAGAACAATATAATATAATTTCTTATATGAAATTGAAAAATAAAGAGTTAATGCCTAGTTTCTTATAATTTCTTAAGCATAATGTGGCCGGACCCTAGCTAGCATTATGGGTTGAATTGGTGTTGCAGAAAGTTAAATTTTCTTCAGCTGTGTTAACTTGAAAGTCCTTCCATTTCCTAAATTCCCAATAAAAGATATTTCTTATTGAGAGGTGTAACACATCTCTAATACTGTAATTATGCATTAGTTATTCTATTTATTTGTTTCATATTTTGAAATTATATAGATTAATATGCAGTATAAAACAAATAAATAGAATAATTAATGCATAATTACGGTATTAGAGATATGGGTGTTACAAGAGGCCCTCTGAAAATCCAAATTTCAGAGCTCCCTCTAAAGTGAAATTCACTTGTAATGTAGCACTAAATAGTATTAAGGCTCATAATTTTTTGTGGGTTCTAGACCTAACAAGATTTTATTTCTTGATTCTTGATAGATGTTTAAAGTGTTGTTCAAATTCAGAGACAGCTGCTGGTTTAGTTGTGCAGCAACTTAGTCCAGCAGGCAATTGTAAATGGAGTTGGCCTATGGTGTGTTTAATGAATTTTGGGTTAGGTTTGCTTGGATAATTTGGAGCAGTTCTTTATTGAGTTCGAATGTTTGGCAGAAGCAAGAAGGTTAAAGTCTTATGGCTATTTGTTTTGTATGCTGTCATCTGATTCCTTCAACTGGTGTGGAATGTGGGATAGCTTTGAAATCTCTGCTTAAGGAGAAAGTCAAGGTTGTTTATCCACACATTCTTAAAGTGGAAAGAGCTGATAAGAAACATGTTAAGCTGAAGTGTCTCAGACAAGATGCCGAAATGTATCTTCCCAAGTTCTTGTGAACAATGTAACCATTAATTTCATAATTTAATTGGATTTGCAAGTCACCCTTTGAGAGAGTGAATGAAAATGGTGCATTTTGGAAATCAATCTATGATGGATAACATTGAGTCGTGAACCTTATGATCCACATGTTTGAAAATCAACCTCAAGATGTGTATTGTGAGTTTTTCACAATCATGCTTGGTCATAATCTGTCCAAACCAGGAAATTGTGTGCTCTGCTAGTTGACCTCGTGAACTTGGGCATTAGGTAAATTTAAATCTAGGAGGTCAGATTCCTTTATAAAAGCATTGAAGCCCCTCATAGTAGGAGTTACCTCATCACCTATTAATTTTTCATTATGAAATTTCAAAGCATTGAAATAATCCCCTGCAGATGAGCACACAAGCAATATACAAAACTCAGCTCCTTTCAAAGAAGAGAGCTTGGCCCGAGCATTGTGTGATCTTAACCTGTACATAGTAAACCACTAACCACTGATGTCCCCTTCCCAATTATATGAAGATGGACTGCATCTGGGACATGGAGGGAGCCAGTCTTTTTAGATACCCTAGTGATTGGTTTTAGATGAAGGAAAAATCTGTCATGAACCAACTATTTTGAAAACTTAAGCTGTTAGGTGAAGACACATGAATGCTTTTATTTTATTTTATTTTTTATGTTAAATCTCTAACATACCCCAAATGTAAAAGATATTTGTGCTCAAAGCATGGACAATTCATGAACATACTTATCTTGTGCTGAAATTCAACTTTTTATTGAAAGAATGAGGATAACAGGGATTATTGAACTATAGACTACATTGGTCATAGAGATTTTGACACCATGTCATGAACATACTATTCCACAAACTTAAGTGGTTATTTAAAGACTCATGATTGGTTTTATATTACATCTCTAACATAACATGTCCCACACACAAGAGCTCTTTGTTCCTGAAGCATGGACAATACATGAGAACACTTGTGCTGAAATTCAACATTTTGTTGGAAGAATGAGGGTTAGAAGGATTAAACTTTAGATCTTATGGTCATAGGCCATGAGTACGATGTTGTGAACATACTATTGAAATAACTTAAGTTGTTAGGTGAATGACACGAATGATTTTATATTACATCTCTAACTTGTGATATAGGCTTTTGTACCACCAGCAAGGAATAGAGCTTAGCTTTGTGGGTTGTGGCACCATAGTCCAAAGTAAACCACCAACATCCCTTTTCTACAATATCAAGACAGACTGAAGTTTATTCCATTTTGAGTTTTAGCCTGCCTAATGATTATTATACAAAAATTCCATAAAAAGAAAAGATTATTAGGCAAATTGGTTGATTCAGGCAGATCGTGTTCCTGTCTGTGAAATGGTTTGGTTTGTGTGCTGTTTACATATGCAACTTACTGGATTTGCTTATTCATTCCAAGGCCTGCATAATAATTTGCTTTGCTTGGGAGTGACTTCTTCATTCTTTTTGTTATGTTAGCTTTATTTTCAGTGCTGACATTTTGAAATAATTTTACTTGTATTTGCGCTTCAGTTTTGATGTTAATGTCTGATGTAAGTGCTTATAAAAAAAATGTCTGATGTAAGTGTGTTCATTTTTAATATATCTCAGGACCACTTAGCATTAATGATGGAACTTCTTGGAATGATGCCACGTAAGGTAACAGTACTGTTCTTTCCATTTCTTGGGTCTTTATGGTTCATTTGTTCATGATTAACTTGAGGCTGCGGATTATAATTCTCAGATAGCACTAGGTGGCCGTTATTCCCGTGATTTCTTTAATAGATATGGTGACTTAAGGCACATTCGACGGTTGCGATTCTGGCCCTTGAATAAAGTCCTCTTGGAGAAGTATGACTTGAGTGAGAAAGATGCAAATGATATGACAGACTTTTTGGTTCCTATCCTTGACTTTGTTCCTGAGAAGCGGCCAACAGCTGGTCAGTGCCTTCTCCATCCATGGATGAATGCTGGTCCTCGCCTTTTGGAGCCATCTGTGCCTTCTAATCACAACCCTGCTGCTGAAACTTCCGTTTCGGATCAGAAGAGAAAGGACAAAGATGAGAGGGAGGCCATGGAGACAGGAATGGGGAATATTGTTATCAATTCAGATTTTAAACCACTAATGCATTCTCCATCAAAGAAAGTCTTCCAAGGCAGAAGCCAGAAGTAGTTCATCTGGCAAGGGCTCTTTCCCGTGCGACTGTTTCCATGTTCTTAGCGTGCCCCTGCATCATTTCCCTCATTCATTGATGTCCATGGGAATTGTTTTGGGGGCATGTTCATTTAGCCTTGGATTGGGTAGGACTTGTTTGAAGCCGGGTGCTCGCTAAATCCTTTCAAGTCTTCCACATTGCATCTTCAAAAAGAAGTTGGGATACTCCGAGAGCTCTCACTACTAAGAATACCGTTATGATATACTCTGTGCCTTGTTTCTCATGCTTACGATAGGTCAAAGATGCCTTTGTCAATTGGTACCGTTGACTTGTTTGTGAACAGTGTTCATTATCATGTACTCTTATGCTGAATGATATTCTTGATATGAAAACATTATAAACATGTTTCAAGTCATTCGATTTTTGTTCTTTGGGTTCTGTTTTCTGTTTCTTCTCTTGGTAATTTCATTTTTAATTTTATAGTAACAGGAATGTTGAAATGAATGGTGGATTTGTTTCTTGTATTTCGTTTCTTTTGTTTTTATATTGAGCAAATGTAGGGAAAATTAGTACTCTGAAGTGATGTTTGAACAATTTCATTATTTAAATATAAAAAATTAAAACCCTACATTTTGTTATATGTAATTTATCTTTATTTTCCATCTAATTTCTATCTTTTTCATGTAAACATTAAAAAAATACATCTGAAGATTAAAAGACACTTTTTAGATGTCCAATATGTTCGCAAGCATTTTTCGTGTTTTAATTTGCCCACGAGAAGCATCTGATTCTCACGCTGACGTAGTGAAAAACATCCCTTCCGATACCTATCTTTTAAAAACTGCTAAATGGAAAATAATTATTGTACACTTTATTTCTTAGGTGCAGGAAGAAGGAAGAGATAGAAAGAAAAATAAAAGGGGAGAAAACTTGAAAGATATAATAAATGATGTAACGTAACGTAACACAAAGAGAGAAAATAAAATAAAGTAGAAAATGATAAAAATATTTTATAGGCATTATTTAATATACCATTATTTATTCAAATACTAATAATTATTAACCAAGTGTAGCTAATTGTTGATCTTCAATGACAAGCTGAGAGAGTCGTCTTTTATTTTATTTTATTTGTTTCCTCCGAAATTATTTTCTTAATTAATTAACGTTCCTTTATTCTTAAATCTATGGCTAAACACCAGATTTGTCAACAGTCAACATTCAATTATTGTCAGGAACAATATGATTTGTTTATGCCTCTGGTTTCTTTCTAAATTTAAACACATTATTCAATGGAGACAATGATGGTCACTGGGGTTTGGAATTGGCTCTTATCAGTTACGAAGAGGAAGTAGGCTACATATTATTAGAAATCAAAAGTATACCCTTCGAGTGACCTTTTGACAAGTGACATTTTAGCTATAAAAGATATTTTATAAATATATGGCTATATATATATATATATATATATATATATATATTGGTAAGTAAAATTCATTATTGTGTACAAATTAAAATAAATTGACAGAGACCGTGTAGTTTAGTTGAATGAATAGAATGCACCACTTGTTATAAAAATCTCGATATCATCTTTATTTTTTACGAATATTTTTTTAAAATAAATTAATATTTCATCAATGGAATATAGTTCAGCTGATTGAGTAAGTTATATGGATTTCTATAAATCCCTTAAAAATTCTTTTTTATTTTTACTAATATTTTTTTATATCTCTTACAAAAATAAATTATGTTGTTTAAATGAGGCTGAATCACTACAATTAAGTTGCAAAGCATTTGATCAGATCTCATTGAGAAGAGAAATCGAGACAATTGATTTTAAAATGTTTTACAAATAAAGCAATTCGTTAGTCGACAAAAAGAACATCATTTTTATTTGTTCTTTAATACTACCTTATAGTAAATAATTCACGTAAAACGACAAAGTTAAATTTCGTAGTATTGTAGGAAAAAAGATAGGCTGCATGATGAGATACTATTGATCCGGCAACGTGGTCACATTGATGATGACCACTCTGTACATAGTACACGACAAGATTCTAACGATGCATACAATACCTCAATTTCCACACACTGAAGACGATTTCTGGATACCAAAATTTCTGTTCATTCAATTTGTTGAAACAATCCAAACACCCATTTATGACCCAATTCTGTGATTAGGACAGCGATATTTTTTTTTTTTTATTTAATTTCATGCTTCACTTTTGGCTGAAGACCGTAACGCTGCAAGAATATACATATAGCATGAATGATGAACCCCTAAAATTTCGTCCACTGTAACCCTTGAAGGATAGATAAGTTTGAATATTTTTGTAACTTTCTAGTATAGTGTTAAAGAAAACATAATGTCACGTTAGATAAATTAGTTTATTCGTGTGCGTTAAAATATGATTATTTTTTTCTAAAGATCACATGTGTTTTTTAACTTATCGATTTAGAAACTAATTCAATTTATAATGTGTATTATTGATTTAAAATTTTTTTACAACACAAGAAAATCAACCACTTATTTTTCCACAAAATAGATGATTCCCTCATTATAAATACACAATCTTACATTACTATAATAACTCTATGAGTTATGATTTATATGATACTATTGTATATGAATTATTACAAGTGCTTATATTTGAACACCCTAAATTTACAAACATTCCATCAATATTTCTTTTTGTCTCTTTTTTCCAACTAAGAATAATTTTTGACGATTTTTTTAATAATGATACTTGAACATCCAAAATTTGATACCTTTCATATTTGTCTCATTTTTCTATTCTTTATCACATCAAATATTTATTACATCTATCACTTTTCTCTATTCTTTATGAAATGTGAAAGAAATTTTTTGTTGAAGTAATCATTTTTCATGAATTATTGCACATGTTTGTTGTACGGATATAATTTATATATTAATATTCGTCTTAGTTCATTTACGAGGTCTAATAAGTCTTAAAGCATATTGAATATATGGCAATCTTTTCAGATCTAAGCTTCTTGAGCTCCACTCATTTTATATGAGAATATCTGAACTTTTTGGGGGCAGAGGTATCTTGATCTTTTTGAACATCCAAACATATAAAACAATCTGATATCATTTCCATTATTCTTTTTTTTCTGACACAAATTCAATACATCTGAAACCACTATAAGATGTGTTAGCGAGGAGCTAACACTCATCCACAGATTTATTAAACCACTACAAGATGTGTTAGTGAGGAGCTAACACTCATCCATATAAATTAAACCACTATAAGATATGTGTTAGCGAGGAGCTAACACACATTCACAAATTTATTCTCACTGATAGGAAGGCAAGAAAACCTTATAATTTGGCACTGATCTTCCTTGTTGGTCAACTAGGCATTGACCAACATTTGGTAGTGCCATTGTCCTACACACTTAATTTTACAAGTCTTCTTCACACCAACTTTGTATTATCCTTTTTTGTTTTCTATGCCCAATGCAATGCACTCTAGAATAAAATATATCACTGACTGGAACAGAAGCCTAAGAATCCCATGAACTCATGGTTGTTTATCATTTGAATGCTGTTCTCAATGCCAACCACACCTGAAAGACAAAAAAATGTTACAATTAGACACTTCAATGCAAAATGTAGTATTATATAGGTACTTTTTTTTTTGGACTTCAAAACAATGTAGTATTTTAGGTACTTTATTAATACTTATGCAGAAAACTGTTATATATCAATTGAGGCTGGTTTCCTTACCCATGGTGAGGGCGCTAGCAAAAATGACACCTGAGAGGATGAATACAATGATTGATGCCCTCCCAAGGCATGCAATCAATCTTCTTACAAAGAATTGTCCCCAGAAGCCAGCCAAAACAGACACTGAGGTGAGGTATAATGCTGCAAAGAAATACAATGAAGTATGCAAGAGTTATTATACTTATATTCATAAGATCACATGAAAATCAAGAGACTCTAGAATGATAGTATTAATGGCCAAGTAAATTGAAGAAAAGGACTAAAGCTTGAGGAGTTTATGTAAATTACCATAAGGAATGGGGAACCTCTTGAGAAGGTAGAATTCAACCACTGACAGAGATGATGAAAACATCATCACAAATGTTGCTGTAGCACTAGCAACCTACAATATTATGATCAAATATTTTTTTAAAGTTAAGTTTCTAGAATTGTGCTCCAAATTTAACTATGTTAGCTCAATTGAGAGAGAGCATATATACTTTATACTTTACCTGAGGAATGACACCAATCTCTAGAAGAAGAGGTCCCAAAACAAATCCACCTCCAGAACCAAGTAGGCCTCCAACAATTCCCCCTACAATGCCACACAATGAACAAAATGCAAGGTTCATAGCAGTCCATTCTATAGAAGCCTCACAGATGCATTCTAGGTTCCTTGTGCTCATTCTCCTTTTGTGCTCCTTGTACAACTTCACTGCTTCATACCCAAACACCAAAAGTGCAATTGGAAACTGAAACAGAAAGAGAACAAGTTCAAACAAATTAGTCCAACCCCTCAGCATAATAAGTTTAGTAACACGTCGCAGGTTTGATCCCCTCTACTAACATTCTAGCAAACTAACATTGCCGATAAAAAAGAAGTTCAGTAAGATGTTGAGGTTATGTAGGTGGTCTTAGTATCAAACCTGCAAGCCAAAAAGCACCCAATACCATGGACTGCATGCCTCTACATCATTCTGCAGACCAAAAACAAATGTTACACACATTATCACAATTGAATGGACTTGTGAGTGACAGAGAGAAGGAAGAGGGGTGAGGGAACTTGCCTTGATGACTTGAACTAGAAGGAAAGCAACCCACACCACAATCAGTACCAGAATCCTCTTCCACCTAAGGTTGAGACATAAAATTTGCTGAAAAGTTTTGAGGTGAGAAACAGGTTTAAGTCAGCAAAATTTACACACTCATTTCAAATGAGCAAAATGAAAAAATTGTCAAATGTATAAGAGAAATTTTCATACTATAGTTGACTTCTCTTCTTTAGGAATCAGCGGTTCATATTTTGTGTCGATTCTAACTGAAAATTTCAGGAAACAAAGTCATTAACCCTCAATATGCAGTCAAAGAAACAATCATATGCTTAAAACATCGAAATCCTTCATGAATAGAAAATTTTCTATACTATTAATTTTTTTTTCTTTCGGATGATGCAGAGATACTATTGTGAAAGTGTACATGCCTGTCTTATCTTCACCATGAGAATCAACCAACGTCGCCCGTTGCTTGGTCTTTTCTCTCTGTAAAATAGCAAACAAAGATTAAAGACAAAAAGTTTATAAGTGACTTGTCCCAAAAAGTAAAAACTTGGGTTCATGGCTTTGAAAGAATTAATGTTCACCGTCTCAAATCATGAAATTCTGACCTTGAAAATAGTCTCTTCCCTCCACATCTCAATTCCTTTAAAGAATGACCTTGAAGAAGTCCCTGAACAACAATAAAAAATACCAATTTCTTTTTTTCAAAAAATGAGACTAAAACATTGTTCTATGACTGTGGCCTAAAAATTGACTATTCAAAATTGGAAGTATTTTTTTTAGTTATTACACTGACCTATGAAGAGAATGATGATGAGAACAGTGATAAGCCAGTAAGGGAAGACAACACTGAGAGCAACACCAACAGTGATTCCAAGCATGAGCATAGGCTGGAACAGAAGAGCCAGATCATAGTCTAATATGGGCACCTCTTTCGTTGGATGCGGCACTCTCACATTATACCAAACCGATGATGCTGATGCCCCCATTATCATACCTGGACGATAAAAAAGATATAAGATTGATCTAGTGGTGAAGGGAGAATGATAAGAAGAAGAAATCACGGGTTCAAATCATTCCATTAACAAAAAATTAATAATACTAACCACTAACATATTTGTGGTTAAAAAAAATATTGGACAACAAAACAAGTCAATAACACAAAATACTTTTCATAACTCAAAACACCAACCACAACAATCAATTATTGATGAACAGTGCCACACACCGACAAAAAATAAAAAGACACAGATGTGACCACAGATTTCAACCAATTTTTGAGAAACCATAATCAAGAAATTAACACCATGTCCAGAAAAGTAGTCTTAAGAGAAAAGTGCTTATTACATTTAGAAAGAGCAGCAGCAGACTTAGTATCAAAGCCAAGAAGCAGATTGAGCATGGGAACGAAAATGCCTCCACCTCCAACCCCACCAACGGTTCCACATGCTGATCCAAGAAACCCAATAACCGTTGCCAACACAAGTCTCCAACTTGGCTCCAAGTCCTGCACACAAAACAACCATGCATTAACCTTTTTTTTTATTATTTATTTTGGTTATCCCAAATATTCTTTGTCGTGAGCCAAAGACTAATTTCTCGAAACCAACGAGATCTATTTAAGGATTTACTAACTCCTTTCGACAGGTATTTTTTCATACATAAAACTGGGAGATCGAACTCTTGAGTCCTGAACACATACTTAAAAGACATGATTATTTGCTAACTAACTATACCATACCATGTTGCCATGTTGGTGTGCATTAACCTTTTTTGCTCACAATAACACCTGAAAAAAATGGTTGAGAAGAAGCAAAGTACTTACTGGCCAAACTTTAAGAGTTTCAGACACACGAGAGGCTAACAAAGTAATTGGCTTGTTATCATCATGATGGATGTGGTTGGTGAGAAAAAGCGCAGACAGAACAGCACAAGAGAAAGCAGATACGAGATAAGCGATGAAGCCTCTCGAAGACAACATTGGCATGGCGAGAACGAACAAAAGCAACAACAACAACAATGGTCAATGGAAGAAGAAGAAGAAGTTGTAATATGTTTATTATGTGTGTTTTGTTGTGTTCCACAGGGTGCATATCAAATTGTATGTAACTGCAACTGCTATTTGTATAGTCACGTGGCACTGTTTCACTGGACGGTGGTTCATGAATATCACTTTTGTCTGGTGTTGATTAATTGCTTATTATTATTATTTTATTTCTTTTTTTTTTTACTTTGTTTTATTTTGAGTATTGCTAAGGGTATCTAGTATTATTATTGGTGTACCCAATATTCTTTGAAAATAATAAAAATTTCTTTATCTTTTTTCTCCTTTTGTAAATCAACTTAATCCGTAAGAAATTTACGGATTAAATTGTTCCTTAAAAAATTTAAAGATAAAGATTTGTTATAGATCAGAATATTCTATAGAGTAAGAAGAATCCTAATGGATCTAATGAGGCTGAAGGTTGGTGGACCTTACTTAGTGGAGAGAATATATATCGACCAAATTAAGATTGAGTATGACTTGATACTTTGTACTTTAAAATGATCAATTGTTGAAATAATTGGACTACAACGTTCACGGTGGATTTTGATTGCTCTTTATAAGCATTTATTTTTTTAAAAAAAAGTTTAATGGACATCCGTTAATATATTCAGCATCT
>NC_038246.2:6010413-6096125 GCF_000004515.6 Glycine max | reverse complement strand
TGGAGAGAATATATATCGCTCAAAATAAGAGAGAGTGTGACTTGATACTTTTTTCTTTAAAAATAATCACTTGTGAAATATATTCGCCTACACGTTCCCCTCCCGCTCTCAATAGCCCACTCGCAGGCCACCTTCCTAGCTCATGTCTCCATTCCCTCTCTAATATATTCAGCATCTATAAAGAGAGATAAAATATGAGAAAAAAAATATATATATATATATATATATATATATATATATATATATATATATATATATATATATATATATATATATATATCTTTTGATACTCAAATGCTAGCTAGTAGACACTATAATGAGAGAAAAAAATAAATATGATACAAAGAGAGATGAAAATAACTGAGAATAGGGTATGTGATGTGATACGTGACATTAAGAGAGATATAAAAAAATGAGATGTTGGTAAACTATTTAAAATTTAAGGATATTTTGTATTATTATTCTTTATTTTAAATTATTAAACTTAAAAAATACAAAAGTCATCGTAATTCTTTAAATGAAGAAAATATATAAAAAATACAAAATAAATAATAAATACTAGTATCTCTAATTATCATATCATACTAGATTTTAAAACTGTGATGGAAAAAAAAACTAAAAGACTGTAAGTTATAATAAGCTTTTAATTATCATTATATAATAACTAAAAACATAATTTTGAAAATAATCTATATATATAAAGTGATTATATGCAGGGATACATGCTTTTTATTTTAAAATATTATAAATTTATTTGACTACATTATATTTTTACTTTATTAGTTTTTACTTATTCTATTTAATAAATATATAAAGAAACATAGTCATATTTAATTTCATTAAACATTAATGATAAAGGATACAATTTAATAACATTTTAATTTAAATCTATTCAAATCTCAAATGTTAAATTAAATATAAATTTTAAAATTTTTAATATTAAGTAGTAACATTTTATTTATTATATAATTGTGTTTTACATTAAGATTTTAGTATAGAAATTAAATAATAAATTATTATGAATTTCTATATATATATATTTGTATAATCCATATTTAAAATTAATTATATTCATATCTTAATTAATAATATATTATAAATAATAATAATATCTATTATTATTACTGTTATTATCATTATTTAAAAAATATAAGATGAAATCAACAGGAGTTGTAAGATTATAAAAAAAATGTAACTGTTTTAAAAATAAATTACATTGAATTAAATCAATGGTCATTGTCAAATTAATAAAAGAATCTAATGGTTTTAAAATATTTTTATTTTTAAATTGATACTGTATTATTTATTATTTTATTTTATTTCTCTATTTCTATTTAACAAATATATAAAATATTATAATTATAATAATAGTAAACCATTGTCTTTAAAAAATAATTATCTTCCATTATTTTTATGCACATTAAATCATATCAAGAATTACTGTGAAATTAAAGTTTTAATCTTGATGACTCAAGAATGAAGTAAAAGTTATTTAATTAAATATAATAAAGAATTATTGTCAAGCTAAAGTTTCAATCCAACATTCTAAAAGCTTCAACTCAAATTTACATATATTGATCAATATCATAAATTGATTAGTTTTAATTAATAATATCATAAATTTTTATTATTTTCTAGAAACACTAATAACATTAAAAGATTAATTTTCAACCGAAAACCTCGTCTATCTATCTATAATAATACATATGAAAATATTTTCTAAAAGTAATATTTACACGTGTTATTCTCAAGAGTTTTAAGCAATAAATTGATTTTAAATTTAAAAGGAATTGCAAATGACATTTTAATAATAGAATGAAAATAATTTGATTAAAATATTCACTTAATAAAGGATCTAAATAAATTTATACATTATGTTTTTTTAACACATTATGATATGCTTCAAAATATAATACATTATTAGTAATTGGCATGGGAACGTAACTAAGGGAGTATAGAGAATATGGAAATTGGTTCAATTTCTCATTCATTAATTCATTTTTTTAAATAATTTGGCACAAATAATAGATTTATAAATCAATGGTAATTTATTTAATTAATTATCTAAAAATATATCTAACCATTATAATTAGTGTGATTATAAAATAAAATAATTATTAAATTTATTGAATAAGTTAATCTATCTATAGTATATACATAGGAGATTTTTTAAAAAGGAAATTTACACACAAAAATATTTCTAAAGGGAGAATTTACAAATGTCATTCTCTCCAAAATTCTCAACAATTTAATTGTTTGTTAATTTTAATTTCCAAAAATGAACTAACATATTTGCCTTCTTAACAACAAATGAGTTTTTAAATTTCTAAAATTTTGTATCAGATATATTAAGATTTAATATAAATAAAAATTAAATCAATCAGATATTAAAAAAATGAAATCAAATTGCTCTAAAAATTTGTATCCTAATTTAAGTTTTAGTTTAAGATTTGATGCAAACAAAAAATCAAATGAATCATGTATTAAAGAAAATGAAATCAAATTGATCTAAAAAATTTTAATATGATATTAAGATTTAATGTAAAAAAATAATCATATAAATCCAATATTAAAAAAGAAATATCTCATTCTAAAATATTTAATATGATAATTATATTGATTGTTATTTTAAATAATAATTAATTGTTTTAAAGCAAATTTAATAACTAATTGATGCCAATTAGCATCACTAATTGTTAGGATGACTAGAGTACTTCAATGATGATTTATATAATTAATTAATTTATATAACATATATATTTATAATGACTAACATATATTATTCACAGAATTTTTATGAGGTTTTAAGTGGTTGTAATGTTATAAATGTGTAATTTTTTTTAGAAAAAGGCTAGAAGCTAGCAATTGTGAAAATGGAGGAATATCCCAAAAAGATAACAAGAAACACGTGAAGACCAAAACCCATGTTATTACAGTGGGTAATGAATTTGATAGTTTTTTTATTTTTCTATATTAGAAACTGCATACTACTTTTTTAGTGAAATATTTATCTTTATTATTTCTTTTGTCTTTAGAGCAAGTTTCTCCTTTGTGTATTTTTTTTTTTAGTTTCTCGTTTTAATGTTTTTAATCATTTGTGTAAATTATATTTGATTTGGCTAAAAGTTGGAGAAAAATGAAAAGCATTGCATTGCCTTGCCGTAAAGAAAACATTTTCCTATCTAAAATATGAGTAAAAAGAAAAATATTCCAAAATAAAAAAATCTTTGATTGGATTAATTATCAATACAAAAATCTTAATACCTTATTTAGCAACAACGTAATTAGAAAAACATAAGATATTTTAATTAAAGAATAATTAAAAATTTAAAAATGAAATATGTTTGTTTGCAACAAATATTTTGATTTCATTAATAAGAATAATATGATGGTTTAACTTTTACACAATTAAGGTAATTATGAATAATTAATTAGTTTAATTAAAATAAATTAGCAAATAATAGCCATTAATTACTTAAAGTTTTTTGTTATTTGATTATTCTGGGAAGCAAAATTAAATAATTGTATTCAATGTTATAGTAATAAAGTTTGTTTTAATACTTGGGGTAACTATGGTAAAAAAGTTATATTAAATATTTATAATATATAAAATATGAAAAAATCTACATGTAACAACATAAAAAATCAACAAGTATTTAAAATTATATAAAAGCATGTATTGCATGGGATAATATAAATTATGTAAAATTACAATAACTATATTATGTAAAATATAATTTGAATTCAAATTTAATATAAATTAATTAATTAATTAAATGATATAATTTTTTTTGGTACATAAATGATATATTTTGATGCTATAAACGTAAAGAAAAAAAATCCTCAGATTAATTAAATTTTTAAACGGATATATTAATTAATTTCATTCAAAATAATTATGATACCCAAATTTAGGTATATTAATTTTTAGGACCAAAATGAATTCCCTTTCACTTGCAATTTTGAGTCACGCAAATGAAGAGAAAAATTTACAATCCTGAAATTAGGAGTCTCATTTGAAAAAATTAAAGTCAAGTATTAATTGAGTATTTAGGATATCAATTAGGATAGAAATATTTATGTTAAAGATATAATTAATCATCTCTAACATTGTATAAATCCGTCATATAAGACTATTTTTGTTTTCCTTAGAATTTTAAGTTTTATGGATTGTTATGGTAAAATTTATTACACTATCAATTAGAAATTATTATAATAATTATAATAATTATTTTAAAAGTCAATTAATTTATTAAATAACGGCATGTGATTAAATGATAATACAAAAAATCTTTATATTATCAGTATATAAATTATTTACTCTTCTTATTTTTTTTAATTTTTAAAGAGGCCAAACAATATTAGTTTCACAAAAACTTGGCATAGCCACAAGGTGTGGCCAACCAAAACTTTTTTTTATTTTATTATGATATCATTCAATATACAAAAACTTTCCCACTGCTTATCTAAAGTATTGCAGAGCTCTTCCCTCTTACAAATATTGGAACTCGTTCAAGAAATAATAAAATTCAAATGAACTTCTAAATTAGTCCCTGAAATTAGTAAGTGCTACCACTTTAATTCCTGAAATTATGATTTTTTTTTAAAAAAAAATCTGAAACTATAGTTTTTACATAATTTCGAAATTTAATCAAATTATATATTAAAAATATACTCAAATTTATAGTTCTTACATAAAAATCCACATATAATTAATTTTCAGACTCCAGGTGTATCATTAATTCCGCAACTGAGATTTGAGAGTTTTGTAGGTTTAAATTGGCTATTACCATGTTGTGATTATCAAAATGGCTACTGCTCCAAAATCTCCATTTGTAGGTATAAATTGTCGTGTACCTCATCCATGCAGCAAAGTTTGTTATATTTTATTGCAGGTTTAAATAGGTTTGACATTCAAATTTATCAATTTTTATTTTGAATTTCTAATAAAAAATTTATTATATTAAATCGCTGATATATTAAATTTTTGTTGAATTTTTAACCAATGATGTAATATCATTTCAACCATTAATTCTCAATACATATTTATCATTAAGATAATGTCACATCACACGACAAGATTTAAAATAAAATTTTTAATATATCATATATCTAATTAACAAAAAAAAATTATAAAGAATTTTAAATAAAAATTAATAATTTATCAAAAATCTAAAAGGCTAAAACATATTTTAAACCTTTATTTATTAGCAAGATGAAGGCAAGTCTCTTACTAATCATAGCACGTAAGGATTACACGTACAAACGCAAGTGGTCCAATAATAGATGTGAAACAATGGAGTAGGAGCCGCACATGGCTATGATTATGAGCAAGAACAACCAACATGAGGTGAATGAAGAACCCTTCAAATTTAAGATTTATTATGTGTTGGAAGAATCCAAATGGTGAATGGAAAGGTTGGCCCCAAGGGCCAGGGGTTAGAAGACTTATTGTTAAGTCATGCATCTTTAATATACATAACAAAAATAGAAAATATGTAATAATAATAATAAAGAGCTAACTATTTGTTTTTATCAAAATCTAAAGCCTTGGCACGTCAGGGTTGACGTGGTTGAGTGGAGTTGTGAACTTCACACGTCGACGTTGAGGGTGCCTTTGACAAGAGGGGAGACTTGTAAAACAAAAGACTTCGATGCTCAAGTAAAAATGTGTGTAAGGAGAATAAAGCAAGTAATGTTATAAATAACTCATATGAGCGAAAGAGAAAAAGAGTGTGAATGTATGAATACATGATTTTGATGATGTCAAAGAAGAATCAAACAAGGTTGCTTCAAATGATAAGCATTGCTTTAAGATTAATACAAGGTTGCTTTAACAAACAAAGTCTTGCTTCAAGATTAACTCAAGATCAATCCTTGCCTAAAAAAAAAGTGTTTTCAAGACATCCAAGGCTCTGGTAATCAATTACTAGGCAATGTAATCGATTACCAGAAGACAATTTTGAAAAATAATTGTTAAAAAAAATTTTGAATTTGAATTTTGAACCTATAATCGATTACCAGATTTTTGTAATCGATTACCAGCAATGGAATTCTTGAAATTCAAATTCAAAAGTCATGACCCTTCAAAATATAACTGTGTAATCGATTACCAGATGTTTGTAATCGATTACTAGTGAAAAAATTCAGAAAAAGCTTTTCGAAAAGACACATTTCTTCAAACTATTTTGAAAAGGCATGAAGGGCTTATATACGTGTGTCTGATTTCAAAAAGCAAGAGAGAGATATTCCAAGAGAACTTCATTGTCAAATACTCTCTCAATAACTCTTGGACAAACACTTGTAAATCTATTGAGAATTCATCTAGAAAATTCAAATTGTACTATCCACTCTAAAAGAGAGAAATCTTTCCGTTTGAATATTAGTACCTTGTAAGTAATGTTAGAGATAATCATTTGAATTACATATAAAGGTAGAAGATATTCGTACCTTGTAGGTAATGTGGTGTTATAGATACTTTAATACCTGTTAATAGATAAGATATTCAAATATGTTTGAATATTAGTTAGGTTAGAGATAACCTATTTATTGGGGAGCTCGGCTGTTAAGGGCCAGATGTTCACGCTCCTGTAGCAGAGCTGACGTGTATGGTGGACACGTGTCTCTGGGTGCTACGTAGGATTTTTGGGTCCTGGAAACTAAATGTGCCCCTAAGCTCTGAGCCGGTTTGTGAGTGAAAGAGGTTGTGCAGTGTTGAAAGAGTTTTGTCTCGTGTCGATGGAGTCTGCCTGATGTTAGGGATGGGTAGTCTTGACAAGTAGAGGGTGACGAGTTTGTCAAGCCCTCCAATGTGGACGAGTGTTGTCCTATGTCAGGTGTGGCAACCTTGACAAATGTGAGAGTTGCAGGTCGATGTGGCTTGTCAAGCCCCTGAACCTGGACATATGTTGTTCAGGCTGCTTCTGTCAAGTTGTCCGTGATGGACTTGTCTTTGGTGTGTCAGGTGAGGTAAGTCATTATATTTGACAACTCTTCCCTCTTTCTGACCGTTGGAGAGTGCATTTAAGATAGTCCGTAACGTCTATCTGCTGTAACAGGTGTGTGCAACACACGCAATACTCTTGCATACGTGTCTCACGCAGAGTGGGCACATATTGGAGTAACGGTCGTGCGTGAGTGAGGGAACATTATGGTGTGAAATCTTAGAGCACCTCTTTAGCTCCCACCAATTATCGAAAAGTCCTTCTCTCCTATAAATGGATTGGAGTTTGATTTTGGGTCACTGTTCATTGTCCTTCCTCCAACTTCTGAAGGTACATCCATCCACCATAACGTATTCTTTTTTGTCTGATTTTGCCACTGGGCTAGGCAGCAATGATTATGAGGGCTTGATTGAGCAACCCATCATGGATCAGGAGGTCATCTCGATAGGCGGTTCCTCGTCTGAGGATACTCATTGAGGTGCCATTGATAGCAAGTCATCCTCGTCAAAAAGTGAGGACCTCGTGTCAAACTGGTGGGGGCACTTCTCGTCCTCGTGGAAGGGTGCGACCTTCTGCGGCTATTAGGGAGCCAGTCTCGGTTATTATGATCCTCCCCCCTTCTGCTTCTGGGGGTGCGATGAGAGCTGGTGGAGACGTGAGGTCATCTCCCTGCATCCAACCTAGTGTGGGTGCTGGGTCACCATCGTCCACCCTGGCCGTTGTTGGCTATGAGTGGGTGAGGGATGATGTGTTGAAGTACAGGTCAACCTTGACTTCATCAGCAAGTTTCGTTGTGTTTCAGCGCCAGGAAAAGCTAGCGAATGCTAAGGACTCCTGTAAGTTGGCTGTTCAGACTTGCGGGAGTGATGACTTCCCGTTTCTGAGGGTGGTGCCTAGTTTTCCGTCCTTCTTTTTTATGTATAGATGCTTGTTTCAGGTCTTGGGTGTTATTTTTCCCTTGACTGTGTTTCAGTGTGCTCTATTGGAGCACTTGAATGTGGCCCTATCTCAGCTTCACCCGAATAGTTGGGCGACGGTGAAGGCGTTTGAAATCTTGAGTCCTTTCTTCAACATCCGGCCTAGTGTGCTGGTTTTCTTGTTTTTCTTCCAAATGAAACTGTCTGGCAAGATTGGATGGGTCTCTTTAAATAGCGTGTCCAAGAAGCTGTTCGAGTTTGATTGAAACGTCTTTTGCCATTTTAAGGACTGTTTTTTCAAGGTCCTGGCTACTGATGGCATGCCACTGGTGTTCAATAGGGATGCGGAGCCCCGCTCCTCGTTTTACCGACAGTCTAATCCCACTAGATTCAAGTCGTATGACGAGGATCTGCTGACCCTTGTGGAGAGGTTCGACAAAGTGATCTTCGAGCAACTGCCAGTCTCGTTGGATGCGCGAGCCATGTTGTCTCTTTTGCTGGCAAGCGATCCTCTCACTGCCTTGGATGGTAAGTGCCTAACCTTGTCCTTATTTGTTGTCTGAGGTCGGTGTTGGCCTATGTCTAACAAGTGTTTGTGTTATTGTCTTTGTTGTTTTGTAGGAATAATAGGTGACTTCGCTTGGAGGCCACTCGTGAAGCAGGTCAGACTTGTAGGTGGGACCGTGCCACCATCTGCTGCTGCTCCGTCTGTTGGAGAATGAGGTCAACCTATGGGTGAGGCTTGCCCTGTT
Organism: Glycine max; assembly: GCF_000004515.6. Classification (NCBI taxonomy): domain Eukaryota; kingdom Viridiplantae; phylum Streptophyta; class Magnoliopsida; order Fabales; family Fabaceae; genus Glycine; species Glycine max. Next base: position 6,087,512 of record NC_038246.2, on the reverse strand, counting down.
GTTGCTATTGAGGTCACCCCCAACGTTCTTTCCTATGTTTTGGCAAAGAGGAAGAGGCAAGATGTTGCTGGGTCGTCTGGCCGTAAAAAGTCGAAGGCCCCTATGAGCCTCCACGCCATTAGGCAGGCTACGGGATTGATGGCCACTGCGGGTTGCCTTTCGATCGAGCAGGATGTGCCTCTAGCTGCATCGACCATCGAGGCTCTTGCCCCTGCTGCTGTTGAAGCCGCTACTCCTGCTATCCCTGCTCCTTCACCTCTTCCTGCTGTGGAAACAATGCCTTCCAAGGTTATTTTGATGATGCCAAAGAATCAAGAATTAAGCAAAGTTTCAAGAATCAAAATTCAAGAATTCAAGAATCAAGATTCAAGAATAATCAAGATCAAGATTCAGGACTCAAGATTCAAGAATCAAAAGAAGTACTAAAAAAGTTTTCCAAAACATTGAGTAGCACAAGAAGTTTTCACAAAATCATTACCAAAGAGTTTTACTCTCTGGTAATCGATTACCAGAAGGTAGTAATCGATTACCAGTGTTTTAAAACGTTAAGATTTAAATTTCAAGAGTTACAACTTGTGTTTAAACATTTTCAACTTGTGTAATCGATTACACAATACTTGTAACCGATTATCAGAGCTTCTAAACGTTTTGATTTTCAAAATTTAAACTGAGGAGTCACATCTGTTGATGTGTAATCGATTACACCTTAATGGTAATCGATTACCAGTGACTGATTTCGAAAAATAAATTTCCAAAAGTCACAATTCTTCAAGTGATTTGTTTCTAAAGATTTTTTCAAAAATCACAACTTTTTAAGTGACTAGTTTTAAAGAAATTGCCAAGAGTCACAAGCTTTGACTTGAGTCATCAAGAGATTATAAATATGTGACCATGGCATGAATTTCAATATCAATCAATAATCTATCTTTCAATCTTCTCTCAACATCATTCAATATCTTTCAACTCTTTCTACAGAATTTTCTGATTCATTTCTCTTCATCTTTCTAAAAAGTTTTTGTTCAACATTTTCTCTTCCAAGAAAAGTTCTTTGTTCAAAAACTTGTGTTATTCATCTTTTTCATTCTCTTCTCCCTTTTCCAAAAGAACAGAAAGACTAACCGCCTGAATTCTTTTGTGTCTCTCTTCTCCCTTATAAAATATTCAAAGGACTGACCGCCTAAGAATTCTTTTGATTCTTTCCTTCCCCTTAAGCAAAAGATTTCAAAGGACTAACCGCCTGAGATATCTTTTGTTTCCCCTTGCAAAGATTCAAAGGGCTAACCGCCTGAGAATTCTTTGTCCCAACACATTAGAGGGTACATCCTTTGTGGTACAAGTAGAGGGTACATCTACTTGGGTATTGTTATACTGAGAACAAGATAGGGTACATCTCTTGTGGATCAGTTCAAGTGGAGGGTACATCCACTTGGTTTTTCAAAGAGAACAAGGGAGGGTACATCCCTTGTGGATCTTTGGCTTGTAAAGGATTTTATAAGGTTGAAAGAAATCTCAAGAATCGCAGGTTGCTTAGGGACTGGATGTAGGCACGGTTTGTGGCCGAACCAGTATAAATCTTGTGTTTGTCTTCTTCTTCCTTACACTCTTTAATTTCCGCTGTGTACTTTTATTTATCGCTTTTACTTTTGGTTAAGTTTCTATTTATGTTTCTTACTTTCTTAACTTAGTAGTAAAAGCCTAATTAAATCCAATAACATTAAGAAGGATAAGTTTTTTAATTAGTCAAGGCAAATTAATAATTAATTCAACCCCCCCTTCTTAATTATTCCGAGGCCACTTGATCCAACACCTGTTATTGATGTTGTGCAGGAGGCTACTCCTGTTAGTGCTGAATTTGTTGTGCTAGCCGCTCAAGTTGGTTCTGTTGTGATTTTGCCTTCTGCCGTCGCGACTTCTTTATTAAGTGCTGGTGTGAAGACCACTGGTGCTTCCATGATGTAGCTTCCTTCATCTACTCCGGTGGCTCTCCCTGCTGTTGTCTTGGCAGCTTGGCGTCGCCTTCTTCGTCCTCGTGCCCTCGTGTCTCCCTTGATCATCTATACACCTCTAGTGATACTAACTCACTGAGTCAGATGGCTTTGGGTCAACCTTCGACAGGAACCTTATTAGGTCAACTGGGGTGCGGAAGGCCACTGATTCAACCTTATTAGGCCAAGCTTTCTCGCTCGAGGATATTTCATAGCTTCACCTTAGACTCACCATACGAGGTTGTCAGGTTGAAAGACTCATGGTTGAACCTTTGTATTGTATCTTCTGGCTGCTTGAAGTTTGACAGCTTTTTCCTTAATCCTCGCCATTTCGCGGGCTTCTTTGGTGGTTTCCAGTTGTATTCTCATATTCTCTTCATTTTCCTATTATTGAAACATTAGTCTCCTTGTCGATGGTTCCCCGACTTCTACGGGGATCATGACATTTATGCCATATGTGAGTCGATAAGGAATTTCGTTGGTGGTTGTCTAGGGTGTGCAGTGGTACGCCCAGAGTATGCTGTAAAGTTCTTCTTTCCATAGGCCCTTGGACTTGTCTAGTCTAGTTTGTAGGGCCCTGAGGATGACTTTGTTAGCTGCTTGTGCCTGTCCGTTAGTTTGAGGATGCTCGACAGAGATGACTAGGTGCTTGATGCCTAGCATTATCAGAAAGTCTTCGAAAGTCTGAGCTTTCAATTAAGGTCATTGTCGGTGACAATGGTGTATGGGAGGCCATACCTACAAATGAGATGCTTCCAGGTGAATTTTTCCACCTCGCTGGCCGTAATGTCTTGAAGTGGTCCTGTCTTTATCCACTTGGTGAAGTAGTCGATGGCGACTAGTAAGTATTTGACAGCTCTTAGGGCTTTTGGCAGCTGTCCCAGTATGTCTATTCCCCACATGGCGAAGGGCCAAGGGGTGCTCAGACTGTGAAGGTTGTCAGGAGGAGTGTGTGACATGTCAGCAAACTCTTGGCATCATCTGCATCTCCTGGTGAAGTCAAGGGCGTTTGCCCTGAGTGTTAGCCAGCAGTATCCTGCTCGTATTGTTTTGGTGGCTAGGGAGCATCCTCTGGTGTGGAGTCTACAAATCCCTTCGTGAAGTTCTCTCATGATGTAGTCTGCCTATTGGTTGTTTAGGCATTTAAGTAAGGTTGTCGTCAACCCTCTTTTGAATAGCTCGCCATCAAGCATGGCATAGTAGCTGGTATTCCATTTAAGGCATCGGGCTTTGTCCTCGTTTGATGGTAAGACCCCCTGTATTAGGAAGTTCTTGTAAGGGGTTATCCAGTTTGGTTCCTCCTCTTCTCTGATCATAATTTCCTCAACATCTATGGTAGGAGTTTGGAGCGTCTCCTGGATGATGGTCTTGAGGTGCCCGACCTTCTTGGTGCTAGCTAGCTTGGAGAGTAGATCCGCTCGGGTATTGCTTTCCCTAGGGATATAATACATTTCGAAACATTCAAAATTATTGATGAGAGACTTCGCTATGAGATAGTACTTTGAGTAGCACTGTTTCCTTGGTCTGGTATGTGTTGGCAACATATCCTTGGATAAGTTAAGAGTGTGTGTAACATCGTAGCCGCTTGGCTCCGACTTCTCTAGCTAGCTTCAAACCTGCAATAAGTGTCTTGTACTCTGTCTGGTTGTTTGAGGCTCTAAAGTTGAGCTTGAGGGCTTTCTTTAGAGTGATATTGTTAGGGCCTTCGAGGATAATCCCTGCCCCACTTCCTTTTATGTTGGATGCACCATCGACATAAAGGATCCACCGGTTTGGGGTGGTTGTGTCGTTTCTAGCAAATTTTGCAAAAAAATAACCATGAATTATGTTTTCATGGGGCCGCGTGGTTTGTATTGATTGTCGAACTCTAATAGTTTGATGGACCGGGCTACCATCTTTCTTGCGAGTTCTGGCTTTCTCAAAACCTGCTTGATGGGATAGTTTGTCTTGACTACCACTTGATGACTCTGGAAGTAGGGCCTAAGTCATTGAGCCGAGATGGTGAGTGCTAGCACCACTTTTTCGATCATTTGGTAGCGCTTCTCGGCGACATGAAGCATGCGGCTGATGAAGTAGATAGGGAGCTAGTGCTTCCATTCCTCTTGTATGAGAGGTGAGCTGACAACTTTGTTGGCTACTAAGAGATACAGGAGCAGGGTTCTCCTGGCTTGGGTCGACTCAAAACTAGCGATGTGGCTATGGTCTTCTCAAAAGCCAGGAAAACTTGTTCACAAGTCTCATCCCATGAGAAGGGCTCATTTTTTTGAGCAGTTTGTAAAATGGCTTCGCCTTTTCGGCGAGCTTTAGCAAGAACCTGGACAGGGATGCTAGCCTACCGTTGAGCTTCTGTACTTCTTGAATGTTGGTGGGACTGAGCATCTCCAGTATGGCAGTGCATTTTTCAGGGCTGGCTTTAATCCCTCGATGTGTGATCATGAAGTCGAGGAACTTGTCGTGCCTACCCCGAAAGTACATCTTTCAGGGTTGAGGCACATGTTGTATTTGCATAGTTCCCCGAAGACTTCTTCTAGGTCTGCCACATGTTGGGGTATGCTATGAGACTTGACAACCATGCCATCCACATATACTTTGACGTTCCAGTCTATTTTTTATTTGAAGACTCAGTCCATTAGTCGTTGGTATGTCGCACCTACGTTTTTAGGCCAAAAGGCATGACCCTGTACCAAAAGTTGGCATCTTCAGTGATAAATGCCATTTTGTCCTCATCTGGAGGATGCATTCTGATCTGGTTGTATTCGAAGTAGGCATCCAGGAAGCTCAACACACAGAATTTGGATGTCCCATCGACTAACCTATCGATGCTGGGCAGAGGGTATGCATCTTTGGGGCACGCCCTGCTCAGATCAGTGTAGTCGATGAACAATTGTCATTTGCCATTGGCATTCTTTACCATGACCTCTCTGATGAAGTTGGCATGAAGTAGCTTGTTGACTTCTTCTTTGACAGCTTCGCGCCACTCTTTTCTCATCTTCCTTTTCTTCTGTGATATTGGTTTGACCTAGGGGCAGATAAAAAGTTTGTGGTAGATTATGCCGGGGTGGATTCCTGGCACGTCAAATGGTTGCCAGGCAAACAGGACTGTGTTTCTGCATAGCACATCGGCAAGGCGCCAATGCTCGCGACTAGAGAGGTCCCTACTGAGCCGTGTGCATTGCCCCAGTTAAGGTTCGAGTTGTAGTTGAGCAAGCTCTTCAATGGGTTTTGGGCCTCTGTTGGAGGTGTCATCCCGCAGATCTATGTCAAATTCACCGCCCAGGCTGGATTGGTAGACGGTCAGAGCTCGGCTTTGAAACCCTTCGTCCATTGTCAAGACTTGAGTGCCTTCATCCGCTGTGGGGTGAGGCATGCTAGGCTTCTGGATAAGAGGATACGATGCTACCTTCAGGCTCTCTGCATAACATTGGCGTGCTTGTTTTTGGTTAGCCTTAACGGTTACAATCTCCCTTGTCAGTGTAGGGAATTTCATTATTAAGTGAGGCATGGAGACTATGGCTCCGAGCTTGTTAAGTGTCTTTTTGCCGATCAAGGAAAAATACAATGTGTTTGTGTCAACCAGTAGGTATCTGATGGTGAAGCTCCTAGAAAGCTTGCCCTGATCGAAGGTAGTCATTAGGTCCATGTAGCCTTTGGCCTCGACTCCCTCGCTTGCAAAGCCGAGGAGTGGACCGGTGTTAGAGTGGACAGTGTCAGATGAGACCTCGAGTTTCTGAAAGGTCTACCAAAACAAGATGTCTGCGGAGCTGCCCTAGTCGATGAGGACCCTGGACACCATAAAATTCACTATGATGATGGAGACAACCATTGGGTCGTCTTGGTTGATGGCGTGTAGATGTTGTTTTCGGGACTAGCTGGACTGTCCTCCATAGGAAAAGCCTCAAATGATGGTGTTGATTACACCTCTGATATGTTGGGGAGGTTCTTGTTCTGGAGGTGGTTGTTCATGCCGTTGTGGTTGTGGTCTTTGTCTGCTTCGCTCTTCTGCTCTTCTCCTGTCCACTTCCTAGTTCCTATGATGTTCCCCTCCAAGTCTTGCTCCCGTCTGGTGATTGTTTGGTCTATTAATAAATTGGGCTAGGTACCTAGCCTGTATGAGTTCCTCGATCTTGTCCTTCAGAGCCCAGTAGTCTTTGGTGTTGTGACCGATACCACGGTGATACTTGCAGTACTTGGTTGCGTCTGACCCTGGCCTTGGAGGTTTCGTCTGGGGTAGTCGAAAGGGTACCTCCAGGTTGAATGCTTCCTTGAGAATCGTGGTATGATTGGCCGTTAGGTGTAACGACCCGCCTCGTCGCTACGATATCACCACTTTAAACCGCGAGAATTTCAATTTTTAAATGAAAATTTCGTTAATTTGCTTATAAAAAATGAAAGTAATTTTTTTTCTCGATATACATTCACCAAACAATGTACCATTACTTAAGTGAATATATATATATATATATATATATATATATATATATATATATATATATATATATATATATATATATATATATATATATATATATATATATATAATTAAATTTGTGATTTACATCCTCAATTCAACAAAAAGAATTATGGAACCAGCTATGGAGGAGTTGATTAACAAAACACAACTCTCTCCCAAAATAATCCCAACATCATTAAGTCGGCTCGACGGCTCCACAAAAGAATTTCACTTCTCATACTCTACTGTTGTCATTCTGCTCCCACGAGCAAAGGTTCACGATCATCACAGGTACCAACCACACGACACAAAAATTGTGAGGGGTAAGTTTATTATAAAAGAAATTAATAGAAGAATCAAATAACCATAATTAGTAAGCATTAACAAATATCATAAGCTTACACAAACATTCATTAGTCCAACACACACTCAACAAATAGTCATCATCCATCCATAGTTCCAATCAATCATGCTCAGTATGATGTATGCACCTGACCTCAACTCTCAAATGCAATATGGTACCATCCCCAGGGAAATAGCCTAAGCGTGTCCACACGATACTCTCACTTAGGAAAACTGGGCAGTAAGTGTCGAGGTCACCCTGTCGAGCACAGACAACTCCCCCACCATGGTGATCAACCTGAGTCTTAAGGGAGTTCCAAACCGAGTGACATGCCCCCAAGTACAAGTATTCCTCCTCATGAAAAACTACAAGTATTTACTGACAAAGTTTATGCTATTTCCATGTCATATGAAGTATGAAACATGGGCACCATCAATGCACTAACCGTGGATAATTAAAGATTCTAAGCCATCCCCCTCCGGAGATGCTTAAAACTCTTTAACAACTATTTTTCCCCCACCAGGGATATCAAACAAGGTCACTGCACCCCCCATGTACATACACAACATACAACATATGAAACATGGGCACCATCAATGCATTGACCGTGGATAATTAAAGATTCTAAGTCATCCCCCTCCAGAAATGCTTAAAACTCTTAACCACTTTATTTCTCCCACCAGGGATATCCAACAAGGTCACTGCACCCCCCATGTACATACACAACATACATCATCACAATGACATTTTCAACATCATTAACATCTCACCTTAATATCGTTATCTACATCAACATTGCCTCATCTCATTTCAATGACATTATAAACAACAACATCATATCATATTAACATAATCATCAATAACAACATCAACTCATATCAACATAATCATCAATGACAATATCATCTCACATCAATTAATATCCTCAATAATAGTATCATTAGTAAGTTGCATTCCACATATACATACATGTATAGTTCATGCCTGAGATTCACACTCCCCAGGTCTTCAGACCATACAAGTCTAATAGAAACAATAATGTTATTCATCAATAATAGATATATCGCATTCCATTAGTCAAAAACATGTTTTCTTGAAAACTAGCATGCAACAGGGACAAACATACATCCCCATAGTTAGGTTCCCTGACCCCAACTATGATATTAAAAACTATAAATGATAATAAACTCCCATCACCTATTGTGAGCTCTTCGTCAGTTCCTCTTTGCGTCGTTCATAGGTCTCTCTCTTTCATGCTCATCGTCCAAATGCAAGGTTCTATATACCAAATTGAAGGAAATTTAGTATAGATTTCAAAAACAAGGTCAATAACAATATTCAGAATCAAATACCCTTGTCAAAACATAAATGGCTGAGGGGTGTTTCGAATTCTACTAAAAGGAAACGTCATTTTGAAATTCCGCTCATGCCAATATGACCGGGGTTCAGTGAAGGTCACGAAAATAACATCAATATTGTAAAAAGATAACTTTTACAATATCTCATTTTCAAGCGTTTTTCAAAGGAAGTATAAAAACACCCTATCACAGTACCCAACACGAGAGATACTAAGAGAAACTCAAACTAACTAGAAGAAAGACTTAGAAGTCAAGATTATCTCAGAGAAGCTACAAAATGAAGGATTGGGGGAATTTTCTCCACCGAATCCTTGAGGAGGATTTTGAGGATTCCGCTCTGATTACAACATTCTTCTTGGTGTGGAGGTTTGGCGACAAGCAATGGCAGCTCGTGGTGGCCACTGGTGGTCGTGGGTGATGGAGAATAAAGTGTTAGGGTTTAGGTGGGCGTTTAGCGAGGAGGAGAGGGGAAAAATCGTGTTTTTCACGCTGAAGAACGTATTTATAATCTGCAGATCTCTCTTAGCGAGCTCGTTTCGCTAAACGAGAGTCCACTTTTCGCAACTCTCTCTGCACTAATTCTCGCACAGCGCAATTTCCTTTCGGGTTGGAATTACGCTTAGCGCGCCCCTCACGCTTAGAGAAAAATCAAAAGTTGTTATTTTTCAAAATCCCAACGATTAGACTGTGGAGAATTGTCTTAGAAACCTCCATCCAAAATTTGAAGATGATCCAACGGTTAACGAATCTGAGATCGCGATTTTACTAAAATAGGTTTAGGTAAAATTTGAAATCTCATAATTTCAACTTAGCTCAACAAAACTCCACATAACTCAACATCCACATCAAGAAATTCACTAATGACTAATTCAAGCCATCCCTCAACTCATTCAAGTCAACCATATAGTTAAATAACATGATAAATACAATTAAACATCGATTTATAATTAGTAACATTAAGGGGGTGTAGTGCTCGTACCTGGGTACTTTGGAGAGAGATTGGCGCTTGTCTGGCTTGTGCCTCTTGTCCAACTTTTGCGAGTTGGCCTTGGTGTTTTCTTCGTGCTTGTCACACTTCTGTCCAGCTTGGCGGACTTCATTCCGAAATCTAGACATTTCTTCAATCTGGATGTAACCCTTGGCTCGTTCGCGCAGTTTGTCCATGGTACCGGGTGCCTTTTTGCATAGACTATTTACGAAATTGTCGAGGCATAAGGCGAGGAGCATGGAACACAACGCTACCTCAGGATTGAGATTTTGGATCTAGACGGCCGTGGGCGCAAATCTGTCCATGAACTTTTTGAGGGACTTGATGTCTGCTTGTCGCAGACTAGCTTAGGCGGCCGAGGTCATGCGGTGAGACCTGTTAGTGGTGTACTGCGCACTCAATCATTCGACGAGGGTGTCAAAGATGTCTATGGACCTAGGTGGGAGTCTATCGTACCAGGTCGATGTTGCTCCCTTGAGAGATGTAGGGAAGACGCGACACAAGGTCGCATTGTCGTTGGTGTAAAGGTTTACCTGTGTCAGGAAGGCGTCCAAATGCTCGTTTGGATCGGTTGTCTCGTCGTACCGCTCGAGGTTGAGTGGCTTCCACCCCAAGGGTATGCCTGCCTCCATGATGCGGTTGACAAAAGGATGTCGACAAATAGTCCGTGTTGTTGGACGGTGCATGTAGGAGGAATTTAGGTCTTCTACAATGTTGCCTTGTGTGCGTTCAGGCAAGGTGTGGGCGGATTGCTCGTCGCCTTGGGGACATCTGACATGAGCCTCTAGCTGGTCATGGCCTTGTCAACTCTTCCTCATGGCGTCGCTCTATCTCCGCGATGCGATTTTGGAGTTGCTGTAGAGTGTCTGTGTTTGTCATAGCTGCCGAGTGAGGATGCGAGTTTGCGAGAGGGGTCTCGCGTTTGATGCCAAACTGAGTGCTGACCATGGATGGATGTGAGAGGATTGACGAGAGGCCGTGAGGTATGTTTTACCGCGACACCATTGTGGACGCCAAATGTTCTTACCAAAATTTGAAATCTTGGCACGTCAGGATTGACCTGGTTGAGTGGGATCCCGAACTTCACACATTGGCATTGAGGCTGCCTGTGACAAGAGGGGGAACTTGTGAAACAAAGGACTCCTATGCTCAAGTAAGAATGTGTGTAAGGAGAGTAAAGCAAGTAATGTTGTAAATAGCTCGTATGAGTGAAAGAGAAAGAGAGGGGCCCAGGCTTGTAGCCGTGTGGTAAGTGTGTGTAAGTCATATATGACTGTTGTGTAGAGGGGTTCGATGGAACCTATATTTATATTAGTTGAGCAAGGATGTTGGTCCTTGTTTGTAGGGGTTGTTGTTAGCCTTGTAGATAATTCCCGACTTATAAATAATAGCCGGGAGCTTAGAGGTGAAGTTAGAGATAATTATTTGAATTACAAATAAAGGTAGAAGATATTCATACCTGTAGATAATTTGGTGTTATAGATAATTTAATACCTACCAATAGATAAGATATTCAAATATGTTTGAATATTAGTTAGGTTAGAGATAATCCGTTTGTTGGGAGTCGATTGCTAAGGGTTAGGCGTCTGTGCTCCTGTAACAGGACTGACTTGTAGGGTGGACACGTGTTTCTGAGTGCCACATAGGATTTGAGTCATGGACAATACACTATTTTTTGGGTGCCAAAGAGCAAACATTCCTTACCACCCAGTTGTTTGTGTTTCTAGAAAAAAAATAACAATAAATTTTTTTATGAAAAATTTATTACAAACCACTAAATTTTATTAATTTCACTTCTTATTTAATGAATTTTATTTATAAATTGTAATTTATAATAAATTTTAAGTGAATAGTAAAATATGTAATAAAAAGTGTATTACTGTCACTTCTCATATTTTTAATTAATTATGTGTTTTTGTTTATGTTTAAGGGACTGGTATGGTATTAGTATGTGATCGTTAGAATTCTGGGCAAAGTTGGAACAAAACATACTTAAAAAAACTCCTAAATATTTTAAAGTACCCATTATTATTGGGCCTTTCTTCTTCCTAATTGGCCCAAATGTTTTCCTCGTCTTTAGGAGAGACATTACTTTGCGCACCCATCACAATTATTGGTACATCCAGCAAAATAACAAAATTCCATTTTTTTCCTTCCGTAAAGTTGATACGGATTGACGAATCCGTAAGCCCAATACAGATTGACCAATTCACATGAGACCCAAATGATTTTTTTAAAAAAATGTCAAAAATAAGTTTTACGAAATAATGGTCCATGGGAATCAAACTTGTGACTTTCAAGTTATTAGCACAACGTTTTAACCAATTAAACTAATAAACCAATTATATTATAAAATAATTAATATCACTATATATAACAATAAAAGTTTTAATTTATATTTAATGCACATATAAATTTAGATAATAATTTTTTTGACAATTAATTTTGATCAAATAATTAATTTGTTTACCTATATAAATTATAAATAAAAATCATAGATTTTATAAAAATTTATGTATGCAAATAAATTAATTATTAGATCAAAATTAATTGTTACAAAATTTATTATCTAAATTTATATATACATTAAATATATATTAAAAATTTTATTATTATATAAATAAACATTAATTATTTTATAACATAATAAATTTATTATAATAAATTTATTAGTTCGCTAATAATGCAAGTGATATACTCCCGCATGCCACTGATAAAGTAGAGACCCGAATCTTAAAACACTGTAATTGGCTATCTGACCCAGCATCAAATAATTTCACTAATTTAAACCTCGTTTTGTCTCCAGAAAAGCCTCAAAAAGATTTTGTCAAAATAATTGAGACATGTCCCCATGGGAGGTAACTCAAAATGATCGAGTCCCTTTTCTGTACGAAGGGTCTTCTGAAAACGCTATGAGCCGATAGTGAGAACAACGGACGCCTTCTGTTTTACTCCCATAACATCGTGTATAAATTTCTCATTCTTACATGAATGTTGTATGATTCAATAATACATTCCATATATCCCTATTACTCAAAAACTAAAATAATTAAATAAATAATAAATCACTATATTTTTTAGATGTTGGTACCAAAGTTTCTTTTTGGAACAGTATGCAAAAAATATTATTAAACCAAGCAGATCGACTTCACAATTGGTACAAAAAATCTTGGTACCAAAGTGAGCAATTGTGTTGGGAAGAATGAGGTTTAAGGATCTTATTAGTACTATAATCTATTATATAAGTAATAATAGATTATAGCTCGATCCGCTGCTAAAAAGTTATAGTTTTACCAACACAGCAAACTAGGCAATTTGGCTTAAATAAATCTAGGAAAAATTTAGGGAAAAACTAGTAGAAGATACTGTAAAATAGTTGATAACGAATCAGCCATATCAATGATAAAACCAAACATATGCTCGAGGAAAGTAGAATAGAATGAAGGAAGCTTATGAACTAGAGTACAGAAAATTAGCTTGATGATATTTTAACAAGATTCGAAATTATGAGAGAAGGGAAGCTTGGAATCTCCAAGACAAATCTCAAGGAGTGCCAGTAATTAGAAACCCCTTAAGTACTCTAGGCAATGACTAACTAATTAGTATATGGAAATTTCTGACGTAAATTGATATATTACTCGTTTAAGTAGTAAAAATCAAGGAAGAGTGCTAGTGGTTGATAAGTTCCTTAAGTAGAGACTATGGCGTGACTAATTAATGTATGTTTTAAAAAAAATAATGAACTGCTAATGTGGACTGATACATTACTTGATTAAGCAGTATACGTATATTTTGTTAGTGAATGAAATAAATAAATAAAAAAATGACCATATATTCAGTACAACAGATCCAAATTATATAATGGATGAAGAGAAGTTTTAAATGATATATAGTGGGCAGAAGATATCTCTTCTCATCACTAAGTGTACAAGAACGCGCAAAATTTTTATTGCTGAAATGGTTCCCACGAGTCTAGAACCAATCTTCAAAACCATACACATACACATTTTTTGTAAAGAAGCAAACCAAAAAGTAAACAACATACATCATGATAATATACTATAATATAAACTGCGTCTATATTTGTATCATAGACGACGTTTTATTTTATTTCTTGCGGCGCTCCACATTGACGACACCCTCTTCTTCATCGAAGCGTCCCACATCGTTGAAGGTCTGTCCCGCAATCTGATCCGCTGCTTTCAGTGTTTCCGCAATTGCCCCTGGTCGACTCTCTTCCACTTTCACCACCACCTTATCTCCACGCCCCCCTGCAGATTCATGACTTCCATACCCTTTACCTCGAAGCCTTAGGTCCTCCATTTTCCTCCTTGCTCCTTCATCTGCACCACTCACATTTTCCTGCATCACATCACACCCACAAAAACTAGTCAATTTTCTCTAACCTCAACAATTATTACTCCCATTATTACATACAAACATAAATGCAAACCCAAAATAATAACGAATAAGTAAAATCTGTTTTAAGGTCCAAACTGGGACACTCTCTATCTCTACTCCAAGATATATATAGTGAGAAAAAAAAATGTAATACAACTCAATATAATGATCAAGTTAAAACACTCATCAGTATTCGGCTCCAAACTAAGGAACGCGCCGGTATTAAAGGGGTGTTACACAAATTGATTGTATTCTCTATAATGATTTTGGTTAACCCCATTTTGACTTGGGAACAGTTAGATTAGCTAGTCAAGGACGAAATCCACTGCATTCCAAATTTTCAATAGAAGCATGAAATTAAAATGACCAATTTTAAATATAGAGATTAAAAAAGATTAATATAAAGGTGAAACCTTGGCGTTGTCCTTTGCCTGTGCGGTTTTCTGCTTCGCTGCCTCAGCAGTCTCGGCAGTCTTGTTCTTGGCCGCCTCCGCGGTTTCTGCAGCTCTGTCCTTTACCTCTGCGGCCTTGTTCTTGGCCGCCTCCGCAGTCCCGGCAGCCTTCTCCCTGGTGGCCTCCTTCATCTCCGCCGCCTTATTAGCCGTCGCCTCTGCCGTCTCCGAGACTTTCTCTTTGGTTTCCTCTGTCTTGCCGCTCAAGTAACCCACTGCCCTCTTCGCCGCATCAGCCGCAGAGTCCTTCAGCTCCCCAAGCTTCCCCAACGTCGTATCTTTCCCCTCTTTAGCCTTCTCCGCCGTATAATCTTTATACTCTCCCATCTTATTCACAGTAGCATCTTTTCCTTCTTTAGCCTTCTCTGCAGCATAGTCTTTATATTCCCCTCCCTTCTCCATTGTCTTGTCCTTGGCTTCTTTCGCCTTCTGCGAAGCATAATCTGTGTACTCTCCAGCCTTCTCCATTGTCTTGTCCTTCGTTTCCTTCGCCTTCTGCGAAGCATAATCAGTGTACTCTCCAGCCTTTTCCATTGTCTTGTCCTTCGTTTCCTTCGCCTTCTGCGAAGCATAATCTGTGTACTCTCCAGCTTTTTCCTTCGTTGCATCTTTTGTTTCTTTCGCCTTCTGAGAACCATAATCTGCGTACTCTCCGACCTTGGAACCGGTTTTGTTGTCAGCAGTGGCAGAATTGTAGATACCTGGTGACTTTGAGGCTGATTTGTCTCTCACTTCCCTCGCTGCAGCCGCGTCATCGGGTTGAATGTCAACGTCGTGAATAACCTCTCTGGTACTGTACGAGTTAGTCGTCGTCGAAGGTTCTTTCTTGCCAACGACAGCTTCCTTGGCGTTCTCGTAGGTGTCTTGCACCGCCTTGAACATGGATCCGATTACACCACGCTTTTGTTGATCTAACTGATGTTCTTCTTGTTGGTGTTGGTCTGCAACACCAACACTGAAATCACGGTCTTTTTCTCGGTTGAGTTGTTCGAGTTCTTTCGCAGCAACTTTCGCAGCTGCCTCAGCTCGATCCTCTTTTTGTTGCCTCGACGCCATTGAAAAATTGAAAATTTGTAGTCTTAATACACTACTTTTCTCTCAAGTGGAAGTTTTGTGTAAGATATTGAGATGTGGAGGAATGGAATGAGTTTGATAATTTATAGGAATGGATGGAAGAGGGTTGTGTTGAGAGTGACACGTGTCCTTCACAGAAAGCAGCACAAGGTGGAGGGAAGGGACATTTGGCGTGTGTACTTGAGAGGTGTGACACGTTGTTATGAGATGCTCTTTGGTGGTGACATGTGTCTTAAAGTAAACAAATGAAAGAATCTAATGAATTGAAATGTAACGTAAAAGGAAAAGGATATGTATGGATATATGTGTGTGGTAGGATTGAGATATTTGGAAATCGGTGTATGGGGGAGAAGTCGGTCACTCGGTCCCTCTTGCTGCCCTAGAAGGCTGACATGATATGAAGGTGTTACATTCTTAACTCAAAATCGTGGCAGCATGTTGGGGGAAGGAGTAACCAAATCGAAGTCAAACGATTCCATCCTTGTGGAGTGGTGAAAAATCAAAAGGATTTTATTGTCACCATTCTTTACCATTTTACGACTTACCAGAGATTATATTAAGTGGTTATGTGGTTTCTACTCATAATTCAATACGGCTAAGAGAGATTATCTTTTTAGTTTGATTAAGGATTCATGCATGGATACCCCCATGCTATTACTATTAGATATCTTAAGAAAAAAATAAATAAAGAAACTAAAGAAATTGTAAAAATTGAGATACAAAAAAATCACGGCTGAACTTACTCTAAGTTTCCTTGGTTTTCAATTTTTCTTCAGTTTTAAATTTCTAACCTATATTTAATTTGACTTTCACTTCATATATTACTTCTCATTTCATATATTACTAATGTGTTTCATATAATAAATAATGTTATCTTAAATTTTTTTAATAATATATTTATTAAAATTAAGAGAAAAATAATAATATTTAAATAAAATTATTGCCTGATAAATATTAATTCTCTCAAAATATTTGTTTTGTCAGTTGATCTGCATAAAAAAATCTTAACCATAAGTTATTTTAGGACGGGAAGTCTACATTTGAATGTGAAGTAATTTATTAAACACGAAGCCATAAGTTACAAGTTAAGAGTCATTCTAAAGTTGAGTCTCCTAAGCCACACAGAATGAAGGATCATGTGAAACACATCGAATCGCTTGGGTGGAGAGTGAACCTCAAAGTGTCTTTGAATTTGTATTACTCTTCTTTGCATTCTTATATACTGCCTTGGAGATATACTCATCAAAATGTCCTTCAAGTTGGGAATGTCCTTCACTGAAAGCTCAACTGAGAACGACTTCCAATTCAAAACGTCACTAAAAGGAGGAACATAGTGCTCCGAAATGAGCACAGGAACACAACCTGTGTAAATTGCCTCCACCACTCTAGGGCTAGCCACCTCATACCCACTAGGACAAAGGCAAAACTTGCTATTCCTCAACTTGTCATAGTAAGAAACACCCTTTGGGAGGTACTTGTGAACTTGAATATCTTCATCCTTGTTTTCCCAATGCTCAAGGAGAATTGGCCTAATAGGCCCATGAACTCCTCCAGCAAAGAAAGCCAAAATTGAACGTTTAGATGCAGATGGCCCACCAATGAAACCGTTTATTGAACCGGTTTGGAGATTAATTTCAGGAAATGAAACATCCTTTGCAGGCTTGAAACCTTCGGAGGTATTGGCATTGCAAAGTACACGAATAGAGTTCTTGTGCAGGTAAGGTAAGGACAATGATGCTTCTGGCCCCTAAACATATACAGGAAATTAATTAGTGAAATTTTCATATCTCAAATTTTATTAAATAAATAATATACATACTATTATCCAATCACAAACTACTATTCATAATAAATTTATTGACTTTCATAACAATTATCATAAAAATTATAATAAAAATGATTTCTAATTGACTAATAATATAAAAACATTTATATGGATAGCGCATGCCTGTTAAACTCTAAATTTTATTTATGCATTCAAAATTAACAATGCAAGGATAATGAATTAGAGGTACTAAGGTGTTCACCCAGTCATGGCAAGCAAGCATGAAGTGATCAGCTCCAAGGCTTCGATTCCAATAAGAGTATCTTGCAGCAATGAGATTGATATAGTCTATGACTGTTTTTCTAATGGGGCCAAAGTCACGTGAGTCTCTTTGATACACAAATCGAACCATCATTACTACACTAAAAGGAAGGAAAAACACATGTGCTTTCTTGGGATCTTTAGTTCGAAAATGGTCATTCATTTCAATAGCATGTATAAAGTTACCCTCCATGGAGTATATGCTTTTGCATGGTCCATTGTGGAAAACTGGAGTCTCTCCTTCTTCGTACACAAATACTTTGAATTGCTTCTCCATTTCTAAGTAGCTCCTGCCATAGTATTTTTTTAAGGAGTGTGATTAATGAGTGATTTGTTATGAACATTGAATATAGCTCAAAAAATTGCATGTAGCATTGTTCACTTCATGTGCTTGTGGTATTTGAAGAATTGGTGTGCATATGTGTCAATTCTCCAATATTGATTAGGATTTATTTATAATATTACAATGCAAATTTGTAATTGATCATTATGAAGAGCAGTGCATGGAATAGTGCATTATGTACCTGTGAAATGTCTTAGCATTCCAATACATCGGACCTATTGGAACATAATCTGAATCTTGTGTTTGATTCTCATTTTTGGCTTCTCTGATTGCAGCTCGAGCTTGTGCTAGAACAACTTCATTTCTATCTATGAAACTGAGTTTTCTTTTCTGCTTCTGTCGTGGGTGAGATTCATCCGATTCATTTGCAGCAGCTAAATTGAACCCGGGCTTGGAGACATTGAAAACTTTAGTTTCATTCTGTTAAAAAAACACAAGTAATCAACTTTAGTTGAACCAAAAAATATGCTAAAATTTCAATTTAAATGATAATTTGATGGAGTTATCTAATCTATTATTGTTCTTGCTTCAAAACAAATAATAATTGATCATTCACTAAATCATGAGCTTAGGATGAAAGATTAATGTAACTTCCAACGTGTTCCTCACTCATATAAAATGAAAATGATATCTAGACATAATATCCTCTTTCACTTAAAGAATTTGCAAATACAACATCGTTTCCATTAATTTGGTCTCTTATACTAAGAATTTATAGTTTTGACAATGTTAATATTCAAAATAATTCAACTAATTTTAAATATCTAGGATATTGTCTAGATTTAAGAAGAATGTCACCTTATCTCTATATGCGAGAAACATACCAAAGTTTGCAAAATATAAACATGATTTATTTTGATGAGCATCCATGATGGCAAACATTGAAGATGAAGTTTGAAAATTTTAACTTGATGGAAGAATTGTTGAAAAACAATTCAAATTTTTTATTTTAAATTTATAGGATATAATTTAAATTTAAGAATGATATTATCATATATCGAGGATGCTCATTAGATTTAATTATAGTTCTCAATTAATTATATGTTCTCTTACTTTTACATAATTTTTAATCTTTTGTATGTTTATTATGAAATTAAATTGGAAAAACCAAGAATAATAAATAATAATAAAAATATTAATTAATTATAGTACACTCTAGTCTCTCTGTTCCATAATTATTGTTCTAGATTGTTTTAGATAAATCAAAAAAATTAATAAATAGATGAAAAAAAATAATTTTATAAATTTAACTTAATCATTATTAATTTATTTTTAATTTTATTACTCGTATCATTAATATTATAAGCGACATATGTGAAAAAAAACTATTAATATTAGATTGAAAAGTTAGAAGGACAACTATTTTAGAATAACTTTTTTTCTTACGTGATCATTATTTATGAGACGGAGAAAATATTTATGATGAGTTGAACTTGAGGTGTCAATGTTGTTGGGATATGAACTCTTAACCTTGATGTTCGTTTGCTGAAGTCTTATTCAAAAAAAAAAAAAAATTGATAGAAATGTTTTAAAAAATTAAGAATGTAATTTGTATGTACCTTTTTACATTATCAATTAATAAAAAGTATTGCAACTATAACTTCATTGTAATTATATAACGTTTCTGGTAGAATAATTATACCTAATCATAAATCGTCAATGTTTTTTTTTTAATTTTTTTTACAATTAATATCTTTAAAATCAAACTATTGATGATTTCTAATTGGTTGACACTATAATTTTTTTTTTATAGTGTACAACTATTAAACTCTTACAATAACTATTATAAAAGTATAAAAGTTTGATATTTAGATATGATAAATGATACGATATAATAGAAGAAGAAAAAATTAGGAGTCTTAATATTTAGGAATGTCTAAATATCACCACTCAAAATAGAAGAAGACATTTTATCTTCTTGACAAAAGAAATAACTAGGAAAACAAATGCTTCAAAAGTCTGACACAAGAGAATCTGTGTAATTTGCAAACTTACAAAATGGAAAGGGGAAAAGGAAAGAATAATGAATAATTTATAACTTTGTGAAATTCGCAATTAATTAGTTCCTATAATTGCTACATTAAATTAAGGCAAAGACTAATTGCATGTTTGTTTGAACGGTGCGGTGGCTGAGTGGCTCCTACCAACTTTTTCAGAAATATTCCATGTGTTATTCATGCGTTAAAATATTCGTGTTGTCGTAGTTAGAATTAATGGCAAAACAACCATAGCTTACAAAGTAACATCCAAGTTACAAAAAACAACTCAGCGTTTGTTCAAATCGTTTCATTGACGAAGACAAGTTTAATAGTTCCCGTAGCAAAGTAAAGCAACAATACGAAAATTCATTGGGGTTTGTTGCAAGAGCATGTTCATAGTTAATGGCAATACTTTTTACCATAAAAGAAACAATACCAAAAATATGTATCACTATAATTATACAGAAAAAAAATATATTTATGTACAAAATGCGTGCCAAATATTTACCCCAAAAAAAAAGAGAGAAGAAAACAAGCATGACGGACGCAATAAAGAACAGAGGGGTGGAAGCGTAAGCATATAATTGGGAAGAAAAGCATTTGTGAGTACAAAAACTCGAGTTTCGTTAGCTTGTAAAGGCTAAAAACTAAACTCTTGTTTTTGGATATATAGCAGTTATAGAGTAAGCTCAATAAAGAAGAATTGTGCATGATTCGTGTTCCGCTGCTTTTGAGAAATAATCTTTACCACAAAATCTGCTTCAAAAACTTAATGGAAAATGTTTTTTTTAACAGTTTAAGGATGATATATTAATAGTCTAAAATAATTTTATGTTATCATCTAATAATAAAATTTTATAAAAGCTAACTAATTAACTTATACATGGTAGTTTGTTATTATTAAAAAATATTTAAAAAAAGAAAGTGAGAGATAAAATAAAAATGGTTGGCATTAGTTACATTTATTTATTTTCTAAACATAATAAATTCATCTGATCTTGCATTAATTAATGAGAAAAATAAATTAAACAATCACAATATAACCACAATTTTATGCTGCACCTTACTCGATCATAAACATTTTTTTTTTTTTACTTTTAGCAAAGCAGAGAAATTAAGAAAGAGTGAAAGAAGTGAGCTCTTACAGATTGATGAAGTGTTTGTGAGGAGGAATTTGAAGAAGCAGGAAGAGGAGTAAATGAGATAGAACAGTCCGCAATGAAACCCCATCTGCAAAGGCTTGGACCCTTTACAGAAGCAAAGCCAGCAACTAGTACGAGAGGCACCAAGAACAACAAGAGCTTCATTTTTGAAAATACTTCTGAACCCCAACAAGCCCACCAATTCCATCTGCTACTACCCATTTGTGATATTCCAAGTAAGCTTAATTTTGCAGAATTGGGACAACTCAACTCTATTTAACAAGCATGACTCACACTTTTCATCACTCCTTGGCACAGCTGGCTGGTGAGTTTCTTTAACTACAGTTTCATTTGATGGTTCCAGAAATTCATGCATGTAGCGGTTTGGTTTTGTCTCTTTTTGTTACCAAATTAAACACTAGAGAGAGAAATTGAGAGGGCTAAGGAATCAAACATGGGATCCAAAACTGTGGAACAGTGGGGTGGGGTGGGGGTATTATATATTACTACTTCCATTTTTATTTGTAAGAAATAAATTGTAATATAAAATACATTATAATTTATTTTTTATTAAAAAAACAGTTAATAAATATTAAATATAAAATTATTTTTGTTTATCTTTTTAATAGTTTAACTTTTTTAAAATAATTAATTTATTAAGTAATATAAAAAATTTATGAATAAAATTAATGATTATTATGCACATATTTTGCATTCAGGATAGCTTAAAGTTTATATTAAAATATCAAATAACTTTAATTAAATATTCACATAATTGACTCTGAGAGTGAAATCATTTTTTAAATTGAAACAAACTTTTGAGTTAGATAGAAAAAATTATATTATATTTTATATTAAAATAGTTTAATTATTTGATAAAATGAAGTTTTTATACTAATGGTAAATAAAAATAAAATCATTAAATATTATCTTGAATCAAGAGTGTATTTTTCTGTGTATATATTTTCTTGGCACATGAAATTTTTTATTTGTTGTGTGTGTATATAAAATGAAAATAGTACTGCAGTAAATGTATACAATATTAAATTCCTTTTATGTTTTACACAATCTTTGGCAAGCATTCCAACTCCAACTCTGCGTTCTTGGATTTAAGAAGTTTTTGTTTTTCATGCATATTACGAATTGCACTTGATGTCCATTCCTTCGTCTCGTTCTATTAGAGTTTCTTCCTAGGGGATGTGGCACATGGATGATGGATGTAAAAATAAAACTTTTTGGATTTTTGCTTCTTCTTTTTTCCCTTTTGTTCCCACGTGTGTTCCTGCATGTATTCTTTTCTATACGTGTCAATTTAAAACTGAAGTGAGGATTTAAGAAGCATGCGTTGAGTGCACCTGAAAGAGAACTAAGAAGTTATTGTGCTATTATTACTTTCATACGGTATTGATTGTTTGTGCCTCTCCTCAGATTTTCCATGCAGTGGTCAATTTATATTTTACAACAATTTACATAACTTTTTTAAGCAATTGAACTATATATCCCTTATTTTTTTTACTGAATTTAGTTACTTGTAAGCGAAGTGCAATATAGTAGTGTTGAACATTATAACTCACACAAATTCAGTTATTATTAGTTAAAAGTAATTTAAAATAATTAAATTAGAAGAAATACTCGTTAAATATGAGATGCCTTCCACCAACATCTATGCTAAGTCTTATAAAAGAGTTGTCTAGGGAAAAATCTATTGTGCCCATGCTCCAGTTGTTGACATGAGTCTAATTTCTTGGCTTTTTAGACATTTTATGCCTCTCCAGCTTTGTTTGATTTTGTGGCACCTTGCTGCCATGTGTCTTGCTTTAAACTTTTTTTATGCTGCCAACTCCACTATCATTCTCAAACTGGCGGATTTCAACTTCCGTTTAATTTTGCTTGATAATTTTCTCAAATCCTAAATCTTTCTCTTTCCTTCGTTTATCTCTTTCTCTTTCTTTTTTTCGAAAACCGAAATTTTCCCAGAATGCTGAAGTCACCTGGTTTTCGCAATGCATTCTCTCTTCTTCTTCTTCTTCTTCTTCATTTGCTGCTCGCTTTGGTCTCTGCACTTCCTTCTATCTTTTTTAATAATTTGTCATCGTTTTCCTCCGCGGGAAAGAGATTCGTGAAGTCATCGAAGGTTACAAAGGATATACATAGTGTGCAGTTGGTTCATTAGTTCTTTGGTGGCATGAAGAGAGATTGTCTCATCATCACACTACTACAAAAAGCGGATTCAACATCGGTGTGTTAACATCGGTTGTTAAAAAAACCGATGTTAACATATGCGCGGTGGCATAATTGTAAATACCATGTATACATTAACATCGGTTTTGTGAAAAACCGATGTTAACGAAGTTCATTAACATCGGTTATTGGAGAACCGATGTTAACATTTATTATTTAACATTGGTTTTTAAATAACCGATGTTAACATATGTTTATTAACATCGGGTTTTTAGAAAACCGATGTTAACGTTTGATATGTTAACATCGGTTTTCTCTAGAAAACCGATGTTAACCTTAACATCGTTTTGTTAACATCGGTTTTTTTTAAAAACCGATGTTGAAGTTATATTTTAAAAAATATGGTGAGCCCTAAGAAACTAGCGCTCTGTCTTCTTCTCCATCTAAGCTTTCGCGCTCTCTTCTTCTTCTAATCTCCGTCTAGCGAAACCGTCCCTATCTGCATCTGAGCATCGTGTTCGTCGCACTCGAGCATCGTCACAAGTCTCTGCTTCTTCTCCTTCGCCACCATACCTAGGTATGTTTCGTCTCCTTCGCGTTGTCTTCTCCTTCTCTCTGTCTTCTTCTCCATCCATGTTTTCTTGCTCTCTTTGTTCTCCATCTACCTTGAAGTTGTATGTTCTCCATCTGACCGTCATTTTGTCTAAGGTCGAGCATCGTGTTCATCGCACTCCAGCATCGTCAGAAGTCTGTGCCTTTTCTCCTTCGCCACCTCACGTAGGTATGTTTGGTCTAATCTTGTATAAATATTTGATTGCATTCATGTATCGCACACTTAGTGAACTAAACATGGCTAGGGTATCTCATATTTAACTCGAGCATCATGACAACTTTGTGCTTCTTCTCTTTAGTGAAGTTTCCCTTACCCTTATTGTGTTCTTGTAACAGTTTAAGAGTTAACGCCTATTATTGGAGTTTAACAGTTTCCCTTACCCTTATTGTGTTCTTGTAACAGTTTAAGAGTTAATGCCTATTATTGAAGTTTAACAGTTTCCCTTACCCTTATTGTGTTCTTGTAACAGTTTAAGAGTTAATGCCTATTATTGGAGTTTAACAGTTTCCCTTACCCTTATTGTGTTCTTGTAACAGTTTAAGAGTTTAAGAGTTAACGCCTCCTAGTTCCTAAAACCTTCCTTAAGATTAGAGGACCATTGGTTAAAATAAAGAGTAAAATCCTTGTCCATTGCTTTGATCCACGACCATAGTAGGAATATGGCATCTTCTAACAGTTTGGTTCCATGAAAAGTTGTATCTTGGAACACCACCTTATTTCTATGGTGCCATATTGTCCAAGTTAAAGCAATCCACCAGCATTTCCAGGTTTTGGACCTGGCTCCATCTGCTACCTCCATTCCATGTTGTAGAAAATGGTCCCTATGATTTTGTGGCATTACAATGATAAGATTAACCCAGGACATTG
Organism: Glycine max; assembly: GCF_000004515.6. Taxonomy (NCBI): domain Eukaryota; kingdom Viridiplantae; phylum Streptophyta; class Magnoliopsida; order Fabales; family Fabaceae; genus Glycine; species Glycine max. The sequence goes on along the minus strand of NC_038246.2, from coordinate 6,063,250 downwards.
ATTCCCACCATAAAGGGAGGGTTTTGCTACAATTGAAGAACAAGTGTTCATCCCCCTCCTCCTTATTTCTGCATAAAGGACATAGCATATCATCTATCGGTATTTGTCTCCTTCTAAGGTTTTGCTTTGTTGGTAATCTATCCCGAAGTAGCCTCCAAGTGAACACTGTTGTTTTTGTGGGTATTTTGAGTTTCCATATTGCCCCATAATCCTGTTCCTGTCTTGCCTCCATCAGCTCTCCCCATATCAAATCATATCCACTTTTTGTTGAGTAGTCTCCTGCAGGTTCAGGTTTCCAAATCCAAGTGTCCTCCCTTAGGGGATGAAGTTGCTGCTGTGATATGTCCCCAAGAAAACTATCCGCTATTGCTATTTCAGAATCGAAAAGGCTAGGTGTCTTCTCCAATTAAGCTGCCATTCCCAGTTTGAGTGCTATTTCAAGAAAACTACCCATGCAATCATTATTTGGTTTGAGTGCCGTTTCATTTGTTTTGCTGATGCTCTTCTTTCCCAGTTTAGTTAGGATTCTTTTATCAGCTTGTTCTTTTAATCCAACACAATGTCAGTATTTTGGTCTAAAAGTTAAGATAGTTCCAATGATTGCTTTTTATGCATATTTTTGTTTGTGAAGTGATCCTAAGAATTTTTGTATGTAGCTTGTGTAGAAAATTGAAACCAGTAATTTGAAAATAGCATGCTTAAACTGGTTTAGGCTATAAGAAACAAGTTTTAACCACTATGCTACACAAGCCAGTAGCATAGTTATGAAACCAGTAATTTGAGAACAAGATGCTAAACTGGTTTAGGCTACAATAAGCAAGTTTTAACCACTATGCAACATTTGCTTTTAACCAATGTAGTGTATATGGTCCTTAAGCACACGGGTTAGTAGATCAATGTTTAGGTCAATGTATATGAAATAACATCTTTTCTCTTTTTTGCTTGATCATTATTAATTCTGATGGCAATATCAATAGATACAAAGCCACAACTGATATAGAAGTGGCCCCTGCAGCAAAATATAGAAGTTTAGTTGCTGCCACAGCTGATATTCTCTGGATTCAAACTCTTCTCTTGGAACTTTCAGTCCCTCATTGTAGACCTAGGTAGGTTAATTATTCACCATGAAGTAAAAAAAGAGTATCATTTGTATATGCAGATAGATATATAACATAAAAAGGCAGCTAGAGAGAGAAAAAAAATAGAGAAAGAGAATGATAGTAAGGGAGAAGTTCATTTATGTTCCAAATTTCAGTGACATGATTGATTCATTGATTAAATTCCAAGCAGCATGGCTAAAAGCTTTTGAGTTCTGCCCTTAATTGTTTTTTTATTCTTCTGTATTTTATACTTGTTTTTTCTATAGTTCATTTCATCATCATTGTAACTATAGCTGCCCATTATAAAATAGCTTAGACAATCTAGGTCTGCTGCTTCTGAACCTTTTATTTATCCTTGAAGTAGTTTAATTTTTTTTTATTTGTGTTCAACTAGTGAAGAGTGAAGACTGAAGTTGTTCTGTCAGACTCGCTGATTTTCCTTTCATTTCGACGGAAGCCTAAGCAATACACTGCCACTGAATTGCCAGTAAGAAAAATTGGTCATGAAACACACACACACACACAAACCCTAATGACACACACACACACACACACACATGTATGATAGAAACACACAGACACACACTGATGACACACACACACACACACACACACTCATCATACAAAGACACATACACAAGTTTGATAACAAATTTGTTGAATTATACATGCATAAATTTGTTCAGTTCTGACTTGTTAGTTGTGACAAGGTAGCTGGCCTCTTCATAAGGTACTTATCTAAGTTTAACTTAAATTCTACTGCAGTGGTGATGACCTACTAATATTAGTGAAAACAAATTTGCCTATTGTACCTTAGTTAATTTGTTCACAGTTGTAAAAAATGAATTGATTTTAACTTGAGTTATTCGTATTTTAAGTTTTCAAATATGCTTGCATGATTGTTTTTTTTTTTTTTTTTGCGCTGCAAAAATCTGAAGATGGAAGTCTGTCTCCATTCCATTTAACCAACACCAAGTGTGGAATAGATACTACCTTATGCACCACTTTTTTAGGAATTTTGAAGAATGACAGTAGGTAGATAGGAAGGGCTGTTAGGAATATCCTGCCTCCCATAGAGAGACATCTCTGCTTCCATTTGGCTACCTTAGATTCAAACTTGCTGATGAGAGGCTGCCAAACATCCCAGCTTGTAGAGGTGGACCCTACTGGAATTCCAAGGTAAGAAAAAGGAAATTCCAGCTGGCCACAATTAAGGTAGCTAGCTGCTTCCCTGCACCATTCCAAAGATTTACCCAAGCACCCAAATTGGCTTTTAGCATAGTTAATCTTGAGTCCTGAAACCAACTCAAAAATTCTGAGGATAGATTTCATGACTCTAACATTAGCTGTAGTTGTAGTTCCAAAAAACAGTGTATCATCTGCATACTGCAAGATGTTAATCTCCTCCTTTTGCCTCCCCACTTTATAGCTGCTGAAAAGGTTTTTGGAGACAGCTGTCCTCATCAAACCAGTGAGTCCCTCAGCTGCTATATTAAATAGGAAAGGTGCAAGGGGATCTCCTTGCCTCAGTCCCCTCTCAGGCACAAATTCTCTAGTAGAGCTGCCATTGATCAAAATTGATATAGTTGCACTAGAAAGGCATCCATGGATCCATTTTCTCCATCTTTCACAAAATCTCATCCTCATCATCATATAGTTTAGGAATCCCCAAGAAACCGAGTCATAAGCTTTTTCAAAGTCAAGTTTGAAAACCATGCAGGGGTTATTTTTGAATTTAGCTTCAGCTAAGACCTCATTAGCTATCATTACACCATGGAGGATATGTCTGCCTTTGAGGAAAGCAATTTGCCTTTCATTAATTAAGTGAGGCAGCACAAAAGCCAACCTATTAGCCAGGACTTTGGACATTATTTTGTAGACACACCCTATGAGAGAGATGGGTCTATAGTCATTAAGAGATTGGGGGCTATTGGTTTTGGGGATGAGGGCTATGAAGGATGCATTACTTCCTTTGGGGAATCTGCCATTAATGAAGAATTCATCAAAGAATATGATAAAATCAGGTTTTAGAGTTTCCCAAAACTGTTTGATGAAATTGAAATTCAAACCATCCAGGCCAGGACTTTTATCTCCCCCGCAAGCCCAAACTGCAGACTTGATTTCCAGCTCAGTGAATCTATCAACAAGGCTTTCCTTCTGCCTTTGATCAAGGGAAGAGAACTGGATCCCTTCCAAGGTTGGTCTGCAAGGATTCTGCTCTGAGAATCTTTCTTTAAAGTGCTGAAGAACTGCAATCTTGACACTGTTAGGGTCATGAATCCATCCTCCATCAATACACAGACCTTGAAGAGCATTAACCCTCCTTCTATGATTGATGATTCTGTGGAAATAGGATGAATTTCTGTCCCCTTCTCTTAACCACTTCACTCTGAATTTTTGCCTCAACATAGATTCATAGGCAAGGGCTGCACTTCATAGCTGCTCCTGCAGTGATTTCTTGAGGTCTGCCTGAGTTTGGGATATTGTTGAGGCATTAATACCTGCCTCCATGCCATTTATCTGCTTTTTTAGATCATTGATTTTTCTTGCAGTAACAGACCCATTTACCAAGCAAGGCTTCATTAAACTTGGACAAGTTTTTAATCCCAAGACCCCCTTTGTTCTTAGGAAGGCATATAGTATCCCAATTTACCCAAGCAATCTTGGCCACTTCAGAATCTCCTCCCCAAAGGAAGTTTCTCTGAATCGAGACTAGCTTGTGCACCACTTTTTTAGGAACTCTAAAGAAGGACAGCATGTAGATGGGAAGTGCTGTTAAAACAGAATTAATAAGTGTTATCCTTCCTCCCATGGATAGACTTTTCTGCTTCCATTTACTAAGTTTGAACTCAAACTTGGTAATGATAGGCTGCCACACATTCCACCTTTTAGATGTTGTTCCAACTGGTATTCCAAGATAGGAAAAGGGGATATCTAGCTGACCACAGTTGAGAAAGAGAGCTGGCTCCCTACACCAAGCCTCTGATTTTTCCATGCACCCAAATTGGCTTTTGGTATAATTAATCTTCAGACCGGAAACCATCTCAAAAATTCTGAGGACAGATTTCAGGACTCTAATATTATCCATAGATGCAGTTCCAAAAAACAGCGTATCATCTGCATATTGTAGAATATTTATCTCCTCCTTTTGTCTCCCCACTTGGTAGTTGTGGAACAAGTTTTTTGAGATTGTTGTCCTCATCAACCCAGTAAGTCCTTCAACTGCTATGTTAAAAAGAAATGGGGCAAGAGGATCACCCTGCCTTAATCCTCTCTGTGGCACAAACTCTGAAGTGGGGCTGCCATTAACCAAAATTGATATGGTTGCACTAGACAAGCATCCATATATCCATTGTCTCCATTTTTCAGATATCTGATACAGCCTTGGAATACCTGATACAGCCTTGGAAATTTCTGCATTAATGCAACTCCTTCACCATTCCAGCAATCGGGAGTGATCATAAAATAGAAAAACTAAGATGAATTTAATTTAAATTACTACTTTGTTATCATTCTTGATGGATGTTGCAGCATTCATGAGTATTGACTTTGGTTTAATGGCTTCCATTTCTTACTATATGATTAAATCCTGCTGTGATATTGGATGACCATTGGTTGAAATGAATACCAAAATCCTTCTCCAAATGTGTCAGCCATGTCCATGACCATTGGTTTTTTTTTTTTTTCAGGTTATCATAGACTACTTTTAGTTGACATTGTTGTTGAAGGTCGTTCGGGTTATAGCAACTCCAGGTATGTACGTAGGAACTAGCATGTATATACTGTTGTTTCATTTAAAATATTATATAGTGGTGTTTGCTTTAAAATGTTATATACTGGTGTTTGATGTAAAATGTTGCATACTGGTTTCAATGAATGAGGAATTGAGTCCCTTAGGAAATGAATTGATGTAAAAAACAGAAAACCTTCTGCAGTGCTTATTTTTCCACCCATATTTTTTTTATCAGTCAAGATAAATTATATTTATATATATTGTGAGTACCAGAGGTACAAAACAGTACATGAATTAGATTGACTTGCCAGCAACATGGTTTCAAGCTCAGACTGAGATTAGTCTCGCAAGGAACCAAAGCTATGTATTACAAAGACCTACAATACCCACTGTCTATGGTTTCTACCCCCTGAAAAGACAAATCCCGATGCTATTTTAGACGACCAATAGTTGTAGGTGAAGGCAAAGTCCTTCTCAAAGTTCTTCAGCCATGTCCATAGTGTAAAAAATAGCATCCTCCATTAACTTGTTACCATCAAAAGTTTGATTAGAGAAGATGATTTTATTACGGTGCTGCCACACTGTCCATGTGAGGGCCAGCCACCAACTTCTCCATCGGTTAAGACGAATTCTACTAGGCAAACAGAACGCGTGCTGGGAAAAGTGCTGCCACGGTTTCTGCGGAAAAGCTCCATGAATGTTGACCCATGCATAGATTCCCACCATAATTGAAGTATTCTATCACATGTCAAAAATACATGTGCTTCATTCTCCTCAGAATTCCCACAGAATGGGCATAATGTGTCATTAATTGCCACCCTTCTCCTCCTCAAATTTGTGTTTGTTTGTAGTCTCTCCTTTAATTACCGAATATTGTCCAGTAGGGTCTATTTTCCAGATCCACTCATCTTTTTTGTGAATCTGAATACAGTTGCCAGCAACATCATTACGGAAACAATCTGCCATCTCAAGGTCTCTGTCAAACAAGTGTCTTCTCCATTTAAATTTCCACTCCCACCCTTTTTCCACCCACATACTGCAGATGCTGCAGAATTTCTGCCTTAAATAAGCTGCAATGCTTATTTTTGTAAAAGCTGCAGTGCTTGTACATAACTTCAATTAATTTGAATCTGCTTTGCAAATGCTGCAGAATTTCAGGCTTAACCAAATTAGGATTTTCCACCCAGAAACCATCAATTTGCAGCATGAAGACACCACTCCTCAGATTGACCAAAAGCTTGTAAAGCATTGATTTGATACTGCTTCCCTCATAATGTGGCTCATGATGTTTACAATTTAATGATCCTTTGCTACCCTGCAATGAGACACACACAGATACACAAACACACACACATAGAGACAAACACACGCAGACACAAACACAAACACAAACACACACACACACACACACACACACACACACACACACACACACACACACACACACACACAGAGTCACGCACACATAAAGACACAAACACACTAAGCCACAGACACACACAGAGACCCACACACAAAGACACACACTGAGTCACAAACACACACATACACAAACACACTCACACACATGGACAGACACACACACACATAAAGAGACAAACACACAGATAAAGATACAAACACAAACACACACACCCACACACAGAGTCACACACACATAAAGAGACAGAAAAACACACAAACACACTGAGCCACAGACACACACACTAAGTCACAGACACACACATACACAAACACACTGACACACATATACAGACACACACACACACATAAAGAGACAAACACGCACACACACACACACACATAAAGAGACAAACACACACACACACACACACACACAGTCACACACACATAAAGAGACAGACAAACACACAAAGACACACACACTGAGTCACAGACACACACATACACAAACACACTCACACACATAAAGAGACAAACACAAAACACACACACACACACACACACACACACACACACACACACACACACACACACAACTGTTGATGTCCTTGTATGTTCTTGTACGTCATGAATGTTCTTGTATGTCATGAATGTTGTTATACATGCTGAATGTAATTTGCTATATAAACAACTATTGTTCATGGTGAATGAACCTTAGATTCCCGTTTGAGACTGAATGCAATGACTCTTGCGGACAGTTTGCATTAGCCATTGTATTTAGTCTTGAATTGTCCGTTTGGACAGTTTGGGGAGACTGGTATTTTTATGTTAGATTCATTCGTGAAGGTTATTATTATTTTCATTAATTTGATTAAATTTCGGTTCACTGCATTTCAAGTTGTTCTCCGAGTGCATACTTGATTATCGGGAAATTCATTTGATCAATGTCATGTCGTGTACTTGGAGACCAATGCGAAATGCTGCCGAAATTTAGTCAAATTTTTGTAAATAATGGTAACCTTGACGATTGAAGCTAACATAAAAGACAGTTTTCCTAAATGGGATAGGCCCACACCTATAAATAAAAAAGTGAGATTTTCATGCATGGAATTGCATAGATGGATCGAAGTTGGATGAATGAAAGTCACATGAGCCCAGAATATGAGGATGGCGTCGAACAGTTCTTGCAATTTGCTTTAGAAAGAGGTCAACCGAATGAAGAAGGAAAATATTATTGTCCTTGCATCAACTGTTTGAATGGAAGATGACAATTACTCGATGACATACGGGACCATCTATTGTGTGATGGGATTAAGAAGAATTACACAACGTGGATATGGCATGGTGAAGTGACAGACATGCAGAGTGGGTCCCAATATGAACCGTTTGATGTAGAAATGGGAGATCGGTTAGAGGACATGATTCGTGACCTTGGACAGGAGTCTTTCCAGCAAGCACACGCCCCTGTGTATGAAGGATTGCAGAGTGATTCTAAGAAGCCTTTGTATGCAGGCTGCAAGAATTCCTTAACCCTGTTGTCTGCTGTGTTAAGTCTGGTTAATGTGAAGGCCAGGTATGGGTGGAGTGACAAAAGTTTCACCTCACTGCTTGAGGTAGTGCACAATCTGCTTCCAGAGGACAACATATTGCCTAAAAGTTACTATAAGGCGAAAAAGATATTGTGTCCGATGGGTATGGAGTATCAGAAGATTCATGCTTGCCCCAATGATTGCATACTGTACAGGCATGAATTCCAAGAAATGTCCAAATGCCCTATCTGTGGGACTTCACGGTACAAAGTCAAGGATGAAGAGGATACGACATAAACAGGTATTCATTTTACACAAAAGCACAAGATGACAAAAGTACAATGCAGAACAGCGGGGTCACCCTAAGGGCTGAATCTCAACACTTTGCAAGTGTCAATGACGCCAATCCCTGTGTAGCTTCCATCCCTTACTTTGGGTTCATTGATGAAATTTGGGAGCTTAATTATGTGAAATTTACAGTATGTGTTTTCAAATGTAAATGGGTTGACAGCAACACTGGTGTGCGCATCAATGATATAGGATTTACCCTGGTAGATCTAAAGAAACTTGGTTACCACAATGACCCTTTCATCATGGAAGAACAAGCTAGACAAGTATTTTACGTGCAAGACCCTTGTGATGAAAGGTGGTGCGTGGTTCTGCAGGGCAAAAGAGTTGGTGTTAATGTAGAAGATGATGATTCATACATGGACACCTATGTTAGTCCTTTGACCGCTCAAATCACTGGTAACGTTGTGGGAGAAGAAGAAGCTGACGACGTTCATGCTAATCGAAATGATCATGATGAAGGAGAATTGATTAACATCCTCTAATGTAATTTTCTGCAGAGACAGAGGTCACCAAACCTAGTAAGTGACAACTACATTTTTCTCTGATTGAGGCATCGATTTTTTGTTTCAATTTGCCTCCTTAGGACTTCATCTAGCTCATGTTTGTCGCCAGTTTCATCATCCACCACCCTTTTCTTCTCTGGCTTCTCACGTTCATTGTTGTTAAACCCATATTTATGCCTTATTCCCTTCATGTCTTGTTATATCACAACTTTAGCTGAATCTCCCATCTTCAGCATAGTTGAATCTCCTGTCTCATTCTCCAATGACACACTTTGATGGCCTGTATCTCCTTTCTTCGTATGGTCTAGTGCTTCAGATTCAGAATGCATAAAGCAATCAGAATTTTCCAGTGATCACCAAAGGCTTCTGCATCATCATTGACACTCTCCACCATCTTTAGTTTATGCTTCTGTGTTTTCTTCCGTGCCTCCTCGTTATAAATCTCAGCTTTATTCGAGGTTGCACTAGAACGATCACCACCAATCTGTGCTTCTTCCTCGTCTATCAGGTCAATATGTTTCCTTTCAACTTTTGTTTTGTAAATTACAGTGTAGTTTACAAAAGCAAAGGTGAAAGGAAAGATATTGAGCTGGTAGAGGAGGAACAGGCACGGATTGGTGCTGATCCTTCTAGGGGGACCTCCAATAAATCTGAGAATTATAAGGAGGAAGCATGGAAGAAAACACAGAAGCATAAACCAAAGAGGGTGGAGAGTGTCAACGCTGATGCAGAAGCCTTTGGTGATGACTGGAAAATTCTGATTGCTCTATGCATTGTGAAGCTGAAGCAGTAGACCATACGAATAAAAGAGATATAGGCCATCAAAGTGTGTCATTGGACAATAAGATAGGAGATTGAACTATGCTGAAGATGGGAAATTCAGCTAAAGTTGTGATACAACAAGACATGAAGGGAAGAAGGCATAAATATGGGTTTAACAACAATGAACGTGAGAAGACACAGAAGAAAAGGGTGGTGGATGATGAAACTGCCGACAAACATCAGCTGGATGAAGTCCTATGAAGATCCTCCTCATTCTCAAAGAGGGGAACGAGCAACAATTTGAAGGTTGTACATTCAGGAACTAAAGAATTCAAAATAGCTAGTAATAAGAGGGATTTGTTTTTGGGATTTTCATAGCACCAAGAGCGGCTACGCAAGAAGCTTGCACTTGAGGAGGGAAGGATATTTGCAGCTAAATGAACAAGTTTATTGACTATTTGTCCTTAAGATTTTACTGTTTCTTTTTGCTAATATGTAAATATAAATGGTATAAGGGTATTCCATAAAAACATGGTCTATATTTACTTCTAAGATTGTTAGGGGTAAAAATGGCCATGTCCCTATGGCATAGCCTTATATTATTTATATTTACATATAAGAAAAAAAAATAGTAAAATCTGAAAGACAAATAGTTAAGAAAGTTGTTCATTAGCTGCAAATATCCTTCCCTCCTTAAGTGCAAGCTTCTTGCGTAGCCGCTCTTGGTGCTCAGAAAATCCCAAAAACAAATCCCTCTTATTACTAGCTATTTTGAATTCTTTAGTTCCTGAATGTACAACCTTCAAATTGTTGCCCGTTCCCCTCTTTCTTTTCTGCAAAAAAGAAAATCAAATGCTGTGAAAACATGGATGAAGTCCTAAGAAAATCAATATCAAAGAAAACATGGATGAAATCACAATTAAAAAGCACAACTACCTATCTTTCAAAGTCCTTTGGTTAATTTGTCTTGTCTCCTTATGTGGTGGGGTTTTGTTTAATAATGTTATACTTTTGCCTTCCAAAAAAAACTTATGACTAATCCTCTTTTCATTAATCCAATTTTTTATGTTATTGTATAAAAGATCATGGGTTCTCCACCTGCCACCACTACTCCTCCTCCTCCTCCTCCTCCTCCTTCTCCTCCTCGTCCTCCTCCTACTTCGGACGCATCGGCTTCGACGTCTGCCATGAAGCGGACACGCAAAGCCTCACGCCTACGATCGTTGTCCACTAGACCACCTGGTGTTGAGAGACCAGTGGTGCATGTTGATCCTGCTACAGGGAAGGCCGACGGTCCCCACAAGAAGAAATTAAGAACATATTTGGGGATTGTGGCACGTGATAAGGTGGACATCACCTACGAGAACTGGAAGGAGGTCCCTACTGCTCAGAAGGACCTGATTTGGGAGGATATTCAGGTATTTCTCTTTTCTTATTTGATTGTGTGTAATTAATAGCCAAAAAATTTCATTATTGTAACAAATAAACTTTGTTTCATGTTGTCAGGCGGAATTTGATATCCCAGAGGCTTTTGACAGTAGGACGAAAAGGAAGTTACTACAGACCGTGGGGGAGAGATGGAGGCAGTTTAAATCAGACCTCACGAGGAAATGGGCCCTTGCAGCCGATCAGGACGGTGTCGAGGACACTGTCTGTGACAAATATGGCATCAGCAAGGAAAAGTGGGCCCAGTTTTGCCAGACTCGCAGAGACCCTTCTTGGGAGGTATGTTCCTTTGCCATTTAAGTTGTTTTTCATATTAAACATGATGTTGTTATACTTCATTCTACCCATTTCAAACATTATTGTTTAATTTTTTCAGGATGTGCGCATCAAGGCACAAGCCATCCAGAAGCAGAATACTGCCTCCCACGTTTTGTCTCGTGGGGGTTATGATTATTTGGAGCAGAAGCTCCTGGCTGAGAAGACCAAGAAGAAGATGTAGGAAGCTGCACAGTCAGGAAGTGTTGATGACGTCATCGACCCTCCATCCCCGGTCAGACGCCACATGAAGTGGAAGATGGCCCGCACGAAGAAGACAGGGGAGATGACGACTGAGGCCGCAAAGAAAATCGCTGAGAAGATTGTAAGTCATTTTCAACTAACCATTACAATTATGTTTGAATATTTTGAGAATGCCATGTATCACTGTGTGTTTTCTGTGCAGGATTCGTTTAAGGAGCAGGCCACACAGGGATCGTTCGTCCCCCATGGACGTCAGGATGTTATGGCCGCTGCTATTGGACGTCCAGAGCACCCTGGACGTGTCCGTGCTGCTGGAGCCGGCGTCACCATCAAGCAATACTTTGGATCGGCTCCACGGACGTCCCACAACGCTTCCTCCCTGCCTCCTGACGAATTACAGCAGCTGACTCAGCAGATCAGGGACCAGCTAGAGGAGTCCATCACAGAGAAAGTGACGAGGCAGGTCATGGCATCCTTCAGCCAGCTTCAGTCACAGATGCAATCTCAGGGACCTCCTGAGCCTCTGGTTGGTCCTGGTCCCTCCGGTCCTCGGGTGAGCACAAAGGGGAGTTGTGTTGATCCCTCAGGAAACGATCCTGAGACGGGTGACTCTGACAGGTGCGGCTTGTACATAGAAGCAGATCCTGCCCGCCTGGTTGCCGTGGGGAGAGTTTATGAGGGATTCACTCTTGTTCATAACACTCCTTTGTTGCCTGGCCAAGTAAAGGTGAGTGTGGACGAGGTTAAAGATGCACATGATGCAGTTCCTGTACCCCCTGCTGAGGTTTCCTTAGTGGGGCAGGCACTTCACACCTTCCTTGCTTGGCCGACACATCTGATCAAGTCTTTATCAAACCAGGTACTTATTGTCCTTACTATATGTTTCTTTTTTTAAAATTAATTCATTAAGCGTGCCTCAAATTTGGCTATTTAACTTTGTTTCATGAACAGATAGTTGTGTCTCCGCCAAAACCACCTCTGAAGCCCGATCCGGAGGTCGATGATCCACTTTATCTGATGACATTGACCATCCCAAAGCTTTTCTTGAGGCCTTATCAGGTTAGATGGGATGCCACCGTGTTCGGGGTCGTTAATCCAAATTTCCCCCTGTACATAAAGCACGAAGACCTCTCCGAAATCGCACACGGTGGTCAATGTCTCAGCATATCAGTGTTACAGTTGTGGATTCTGTAAGTCTTTATATAAAAGGCTTTTATTTACCTAAGTTATGGCTTTCAATTCATAAATATTTAACTTTGACTTAACATAAACAGGCATCTCACTGAAACATGTATGCGAGCGGGGAATTCTGATATCTATGGATTCCTCGAGCCTCAGTCCATTCAGAGGTATGGGCAATCGCAGTTTGAATCTGAAAGTTACATAAAGAGTTGGATGCAGAGTTCACAACACGATGTGTATCTTGGAGCCTGCCCAAGGAACACTTAGTTGTCTGTTTACTAATGTACTAACCCATTTTAGGTTCCACTGCAGCGGACATTGGCAGATGGTGGTCATCCTGCCCAAGGAACACTTAGTTTTCTGGTTTTGTTCATTGCATAACAGGCCAGACAACTACCTTAAGGGGATTATTAATAGGTTAGTGTTCTTTTCAATACATTTGCATTGTAATACCTCAACGTACAACAGCAGTTTTTAATTGTTACTTATATGGAACAGTGCTACCAAGGGTCTTGATGATGCTCCACAGCCTAAATCAAAGGCTCCTGCTAGGTGGATTGTCGTCAAGGTACGTCATTTACATAAAACTTCCACTTATATATATTTCTTTATGTGTCTGTACACTAGTTGTTTAATTAATATCCAAATTTCATTATGTATTTAGTGTAATAGACAAAAAGGAACTACTGAGTGCAACTACTATGTCATGCACTGGATGTCCACCATCATTTTAGGAAGTTTTAGAAATAATTGGGAAGCGGTAAGTTATTTCAAACAAAATCGATTTATTTATAATTTGTATTACATTATTAACTTAATATGATTTATTTAATCATGCAGTATTTTAACGACCCTAGACCATTGGAGCCTGAGAGATTAAAAGCATTGTGGATCCAGTGGGCACAGTTTTATCTCCGAGTTAGAGATCAGGCCTAGGATTTAGGGAAATTTTTTAACATTTTTTACATTTTTTACATTTTCTATGTAACATGAACATTGAATTCATTTGTTGATTGTTCTTTATAATATATAAATCTGCTATTTGATGTTTATTATCATTAAAACTGCTTGAAAGCAGAATAAAATGTTTCCTTGCTGTGAATTGGGCCTCCTGAAATTGCATTTGACAGGTACAATTTTGGGTTTACTGTAAAAACAGAAAGTGTATATAAAAAAAATATTTGAAAACAATATCGGTTATTAACAAAAACCGATGTTAATATCATAACCAACATCGATTATAATACAAAACCGATGTTAACGTTTGTATATTAACATCGGTTTTTGGGGAATAACCGATGTCGGCGTTTGTATTTTAACATCGGTTATCTGTAAATAACCGATGTCAACTAGTGTACATTAACATCGGTTAATTATAATTAACCGATGTGAATATTTGAATATTAACATCGGTTATTTATAATTAACCGATGTTATACACAAAGAACTACACCAAATAAGTGTATGCATCATCAACGTTGACATCGGTTTTCTAGAAAAAACGATGTTAAGGGTATATATTAACATCGGTTTTTCTCGAAAACCGATGTTAAACTAACATATTAACATCGGTTTTACTGGAAAACCGATGTCAACGTTCATCATGCGTACACTTTTTTTGCTGTTGTTCATTGTGTTTAACATCGGTTATTTAGAGAACCGATGTTGTCATATGTATGTTAACATCGGTTCTCCAAAACCGATATTAACATTCATACATTCAACATTGTCACTTTCAACATCGGTTTTAAAACCGATGTAGAAAGTTCTAAATAACTGATGTTGAAAGTGTATTTTCTAATAGTGTCATCATCCTTCCTGCCAAGTGCCTACCATTGAAACCTCCAATGATTACTGATTCTCATGCATAATTTTTATTTTGTATAAGCCCTGGTGCAGCGGTAAAGTTGTGCCTTGGTGACTTGTTGGTCATGGGTTCGAATCCGGAAACAACCTCTTTGCATATGCAAGGGTAAGGCTGCGTACAACATCCCTCCCCCATACCTTCGCATAGCGAAGAGCCTCTGGGTAATGGGGTACGAAGTTTTTATAATATTAATGATATTATGTTATTACTGATTGTAAAATTACATTTCATATTAGCCTTTTCGGAATGTAACTTTTAACATCCCTAAAATTTGGAGTGCAATTTTGCATTTTGAATTAGGTGTAAGAAGCAATTTTTGGAGGTGCAGGAAACAACTGCCCAATATGCTGTTTCAGATTAAGCCCAATGTGTCAATCCAGAACAATATGCATGCTTTAAGTTTAAATATAACTTTATATTATTAACATGTTATTGTTTTTGTTATGATTATGAACAGGTAGAATTTTATACCCATCTAACACTTTTAGTAGTAGGTAGAATTCCATTTTTACGATCTTGATTGCCTAAATAAGATGGCACCTGCTTTTTCTTTTTCTTTTTTTTCCTTTTATTCAAAAGCAATCAAATATTGGAATAAATATAACTATTAGTGGATTAATTTGCATTCAATTTGTTGAGAAACATACTGGAGAGCCTTCTAATACTTTAGATGTTGTGGTTTGGCAGGCGTAGTTGCTTATGTCAAACATGATGATCAAATAGACCACCATGAGTCCCTAATTTCATCGTTTAAGAAGAACTTATATCCTGCTCTTAAAGAAGACATTCACCAAAATAGCAGTCATCCGTCAGCTTTTACATCAGGAACACCTAGACGTAAGTATTGAATAATGTATGTTAAACAGTGTTAGTTATATATGCACAACACCATGGCTAATTAAATGACACTATTATTTATGCCTGATAGGCTCTGATAACCAATGGACCTCTAGCTGGTGGGAGAAATTCAGGGTGCTTCTTAAGAGGGGTTTACAAGAGAGGAGGCATGAATCTTTTTCTGCGCAGTTATGCTTATCCATTTTGCACAGGGTGAATTTGAGTGTTGAGTGTTTCTTAACTTGTGTTCAGGGAAAATGAGGCCTATTTTCTGTGGAAATTTTGAATATGATGCCCGACAGTCAGAGCTCGAGCGACTTTTTAGCCGATATGGGAAGGTTGATAGGGTGGATATGAAGTCTGGTAAGTTTTTTCCTTTTTCTTTTCATTCTCTTTTTGGAAATTGTATATTTTAGGCTGGATGATTTAATAGCCATGAATCCATTTGCTTATTTTTGTTGGTTGGATTGGGATTCGGGGATTATCCTGGAGCAGATATTTGAGATTGAACTTGGACTTCTAGGTGTTTATTAATTAAATGATCATGAGGCTTACAAGAGATTGGATTTTGGAAACTTAAAAGATGTTTTTTCTTAAAATTGAGCAAATTCAATAATTTTAAACAGGTGAGTTTATTGTGTGTCTAATAGTTTTAATTATCAAATTTTTCTATATAATTTATTAATTTTATGTGTTTGATTTTTTATTTCAATAAAAAATTCTCGATATTGTTTTGTTTCATTTGAGTTCACTTTTTTTTGGGGTAAAAGATGATGTTGTCGAGAATGGAGGCTGGGAAGAATGGTGGTGAAGTGAAAGGTGGGTGTCCATGGATTAAATTCGCAGACCTAAATTTCATTTCCAACATTACCAGGTACTCAATCTATCAATCCTTTTATTTTTAATTATGAAATTTTGTTATATAGTTTATTAATTTTATGTGTTTGATTTTTTATTTCAATAAAAAATTCTCGATAATGTTCTATTTCATTTGAGTTAACTTTTTTTAAAAAAATTTTTGGGTAAAAGATGATGTTGTCGAGAATGAAGGCTAGGAAGAAGGGTGGTGAAGTGAATGACAATGAGAAAAATGAAATATATTAGTTTCCTGTGATCATTTTAAGGAATGTGTAGTCGGGAATCAATTGTGTTGTTGTTTGCTGGAAAGTGGTCACTCGGAGTTTTAGATGGTGGGTTAATGAAGCCAATGTTTTTATTTTTTTTGACTCTTTTTATTGATTTTCCTTGCTATGAAGCTATTTTATCTGGTCGTGATTGTATTTCAAGAACTCAAGGTCACCTTCCCCATGGATTAAATCTACGTTGCTTTTTGTCTCTTGCTGTGAATCCTGATATGTGCCAAATTAAATATGGGCTTCCTGCAATGGCAGTTACATAGGTACAGCTTGATTGTGCCAAGGTATCGACGAAGTTTGCAGTTCTAATGAATTTAGAGTCTAGAGTATGCTCTCTCTAACTCGCACTGGTAGTTTGCATGATATGGGATTTCTTTCATTTACCCTTGCCTCCGCACCTGAATTCAAAATAATTTGTCTCTCTTGTATCTTTGCTTCCTTCTATATTATGATCTATTTTGGATTTCTCTACACGCTTTGTCACATCTAGAAAGGGGAATTGGGTTGGTTTGATTTCATATAGTTCGTCATGTGTTTCAAAACTCATTGCTTTTGCAGATGATTGCATCAGAGGATATAGGAAGGCAGGTATTGACTTATGGAGAAAGGTATTTAATCAATCAGAAGCCTTTCGATTTTTTCTCTCATTCTTCAATCCCAAGTTTTTTTTTCTTTTCACTTAAATTCTCCTGTTGCTACTTCAATTCAAGAAGCATCACTTAAATCATGAACTTAAATTGTAATATGAGAATTGTGATCGGGTTTGCTGAGCAGGCCAGTTTTAGTTGATAACACTAATGATGTGCGT
The DNA here is from genome assembly GCF_000004515.6 of Glycine max. Taxonomy (NCBI): domain Eukaryota; kingdom Viridiplantae; phylum Streptophyta; class Magnoliopsida; order Fabales; family Fabaceae; genus Glycine; species Glycine max. The sequence goes on along the minus strand of NC_038246.2, from coordinate 6,046,073 downwards.
TAATGGGTGACAATTGTATCCATAATGATGAGATGATTTTCTTATGTAATTTTAAAAGTATACTTTTGTGCTTATGATGTGTCATATTTTATGTTGGTTCCAACTTATAGGGGAAAGCTTGATGGTTTCAAAGATGCAGGCACCAATGTATCTCCTGCTCTTTCAAGGAGGGACATGGCCATGCAGATGAGCCCAGAGGGTAGCTCATGCTCCTCTCCCAGTTTGAGGCCTTCTTTATGGTGTCGTTGTAGCATGCTTTTGCTTGCTAATGCTTGATTAACTTATAGTTCTGTTTACAGTCTTACCACATTTTACTTTGTCATGTTGCTTGGTTTTGTCTTAAAATACTTTATGCCTTTTTACTGCATTATCTAATTTATACTTTCTGTATAGGCATGATGTTTCCAGTTATGTCTCTAAAATCTAATTTTGTTTTCAATAATAATGTGCAGGGAGACCAAAATTCTCCTGGTATCATACCCCTGGCTATCAAGGATGTTTTTAGTATGATCCAAGATGTAAGATTATTTTGCAAGATTAGTAGTTGTTGATTATTTAAATTACATATCTGGCATTTTGTCGTTGCTGTCATTATAATTTTATGCTTTAATGTCTTGTGAGATCGCTGTATCTTTTGTTAATAGTTTCTTTGTGTGTATCATGTGTGTCACTCTCTCACTTCCTCCTGTAAATGGCCATCTCTGTTCTCCTTTTAGTTATTTACAAATATACTTGAGCTCTATGTTCTGGTTGATAATAGTTAATAGTTGCCGCTTCAACTTGACTTGATTTCCAAAGTATTCCATCTTAAATATATTTTACATCATCTTGTTTGGTCTCGGAATTCAAGGGTTTGCCTTTCTCTAAAATGGATATCAGGGATGTGCTGGTAGATGAACGTGTAACCATGACAATTTGCTCTTTCTTTTTCCTCCTTTTAAGCTCTTTGGAATTTTTTAGTCATGGTTACTGCTTTATGTATCAAAATTGAGTTCTTTTTCTTACTACCTTCTTTCTTTTGTGCTTTTTATAGTATTCATTTTGCTGGCAAAAAAAACGCAGAACACTGATGTCACAATGTTGGAAGATGTACATGTGTTTTCTTGGCAATGGAACACTAGAAAGCAGAGGTTTGCAGCATCCTTTATCAGGTCAGATTCTTAATCCCAAAGCTTGCATAGGGATGTCTGGATGAGATAACGGTTTGAATGGTGATATTTTTTATGTTCACGCATAGTATCAAATGGTTGGTGGGCATGGAGGATTATTGAGGGAGTTTGTGTCTGTGGGAATTGGGTTACTGAACTATAAAGCAGTAAGAGAATTTTGGCAAAGCCAACTTTTTATTAGATTCAATTTTGTGTATTTCAAAGGTATTGCGAGATAAATTTAGCATTGGGCTCTTTTAGCATACTTCCAATCATGAAAAAGTGTGTAGGAGTATTCATTTTACTTGGAGAAAGCTACAAAATTAATGATATGAAGATGGTATCTCAGTGGTCCGAATATACAATATTGTTTAGAAGGGGTGTGGTTAAAAGCTTTGATGTATAGGATTCTTAACTATATATGGTGGGAGTCTTTTAAAAGCATGATGGGGTCTTTTGATAGTGATACGGTTATGTGTTTTCTAGCAATTAGTTGCTGTTATCGGATTGTGGGATTTGATCTTTCTGTTCTTTTTTACATGTGATAGGATGCGTTTTTGTATCCTAGATATCTTTCTATGTGTAAATATTATTATTATTATTATTATTATTATTATTATTATTATTATTATTATTATTATTATCATACATCAAATTTATTTAACTCGGGTAAAAAATGAAAAAAAAATTATACTATAGGCCATACATTGTTAATTACTTTTTAACATATTTTCACTTTAAATATGCTATTCATAAACAACAACAACAACAACAACAACAACAACAACAACGACAACAATAACAATGACAACAACAACAACAACAACAACAACAACAACGACAACAACAACAACGACAACAACAACAACGCAACAACAACAACGACAACGACAACGACAACGACAACGACAACAACAACAACAACGACAACGACGACAACAACAACAACAACAACAACAATACTGGAAGTTATGTATTAATGACAGCTAAGTTATCTACCTCTTTGGGCAGGTGGAAGGAGGCACATGTTAAGAAATCTGATAGATGGTAAAGGATTGGTTAAAGAATGTGGCTGGAGACAAGTTGAGGTCAGCGATAGCTATAATACATTTGCTGCAGGAAATTAATCACAAGTTGTTTTGTCATTATCTATAAGGCACTGGAAGATCTAAATTTTATGGTTATTGTTGCAGTAGACCCCTACTCTTATCAATCCTAGTGTTTAATTTTCCACTTTTAGCTTCTATGCCTCTTTACTACTGCTACCTTATACGAAATACCCATACATTGTGTAGGGACTGGGTGCTAATCCATTAAAGATTACAACAAAAAGAGAAAAAACACCATTTTCAGTTGTTGATTAATCCTACATCATGTTTCTACTTTCTGTTTGGCACATTTGACAAATCCAATGAACCCTGTGTAAGGTCCAACTTTGTGGGTGAAACAAATAGCTACAAGCCAAACTACCGCTTATATCTATGCATTGATTGAATGAGTCAAGGAGGTTAACTAACAAAGCAAGCCAAAGAGGAGGTGTTGATCACAACCTGTACCTAAATGTTATCTGTGATGCACCTAATTAATTGTTCAATTATGTCCCGTGCTGTCTATGCTCTCCATCAAGCCCCAAAGCGACAGCAGGACCAGGGCCCCTGTGTTGACCTTAATCATACTCTACACTCAGAAAACGTCTTTAACTCAGGTAATGGAGAATATTCTAGCTACCAACATACTCATACGACAAATTATTAATTAGGTTACATTGATAGCAACAACAAATCAGAGAAGCAGGACAACATCACAGGCCCTATAAAAGAAGTTAACAATAACTATAACATGCCAACAAGAAATACAACGAACGCCAATTACCTTCGAGAGGATATCTAAAATGTCAAAGTCGGGATAATGTATCAGCAGCCGGGAGCCATTACCAACGCACAGTTACAAGCAATTCCATAAACTTCTTAATTCCACTAGGCAGCAAACAAATTCTGTCATAACAGAATTGCATTCAGTTACGATAAAAAATTAATATAAATATGTAAATAACAAATTAAATATGAATGAATGAAGCAGAAAGTTATATCTATTAACTTTCTTTTCCCCTTTAATCCTTTACCACAGTCCTCTATGATGCATACATCAACACGTATTAAACTTTTTTAATTTACTTGAGACTATCATCATTGTATATTATCTAATAATTTGACTGTGCTCAGAGTTACTACATACACCTAACATGTTTAATTTGAGACTATATATATATGTTGCAGAAACTACAAAATAACAAAATGAAGTTCCTTCACTCAAAGGTTCACACCCCATGTTTATGTATATTCAAAGTTCAGCACTTATGCAGAAGGGGTTGAAATCAAAGTACGCATAAGTGATCACAGATGCGTGGTTTCAAGCTAACTGAACGTTTCAAGAGCACCGAGGTTCATGCTCTCAGTTCTTCTTCATCAGAAACAAATCATGGCAATAGCAGCAAAGCCTCAGTGGCTGCTACCACCAAACCTCACAACTACCTTAACAGAAACAAAATCATGTTACCATCATGGTCAAAAACCAAATCCAGAACTACCAACAACAACTCAACCTCATTAGTAGCAAACCTTGCCCCTAGTGATGTATGTGTGGTTGAGGTTTGAGAGGAGGGATGGTGAGTTAGTTGGTGTGTGTTCAATGGATTGTGCTGGTTATTTTGTTAAGTGTCCAAAGAAGAATTTGGAACATGGGTTTAGTCCTTGTTTAGTTAATGATGACTGCCAGTGTCAGAAACAGCCAAATCAGGAAACCTGCCTTCATAGTGTGTGTTTGTCAGACAAGGAAAGTGATGTTTTGTTCTATGTTGGAAGTGAAGAAATCAGTTGGGGCATAGTTAGGGCACAACTCTCATTAGGAACACTTGAATAATTATTGAAATATCACAGTTGGGGCAAAATCCGATAGTTATTTTCATCACTATCAAGAAGCAGCTAAAATAGTACTATCATAGGAGTTATAGTGTTATGCATAGTATGTGCAAATAAATCAATCAAATTTCAAATACACACTATACAGAATCAACATTTATATATACATGCCTCACTACATAATAATTCTGAATTCTTCAAAGCTTAGGACACCATCCCCATTCAAATCAAACTGTTTGATCATAGATTTGCACTCATCAATTGGAGAAATTTAGTGAAACAACAGTTGGATATATCCTGGTTTCATTTAAAACCATATTATTTGTGGCAGTGGGTGGGAGAAATAGGAAAGTTATCGATGCTTATGCCAGAAATGGAGGGAAGAGGTCTGTTTTTTCTCTTTTGGTCCACAATGCTTTGATGAGTAAAGGAAAATATAGTTAATAAACTTATATCCCATTTAAGTGCTTCTTTTTATGCAAGACTTTTGATGAGCTTGAAGAAGAGATGCCTCAAGGCCAGAAATTGCAGGTACATAGATGAAACTTACAATACCAAACTACTTGATACTAGACGCACATTTTCAATGAGTATAAATATGTAAACGATTTTGATAAAAATGAAAAGTAGAAAAGTATAGTTTTATAACAAAATTTAGCTTCAAAAATTAAACTATCAAACTAAGAGTAAATTTCTATATTCGTTGAAGGCTCTTCCTACAACAAATTAAAACAAAGAGCATCATACCATAATGATTCATGCATTAGACATTCATTAGTGTTACTTATTCCTGTGTCCCTGTGTATCCATTTTTCTTCCATTAAGGGTGTCTTAACTGCACAAGAGGTTCATGAGGTTCTAACTCATCGCAGGTGACTACACATGTTTCCTCTCTTCTCAGCAGTGCATGCAATCAACACAGGTCGTCTTCCACCATCAGCCATAGTTAAAATCAACGACCAAAATCCTAGGTATACTCTTTGTTACAGGCTCAGGGAAGTGGTATTTCATGTTAAGAAATAAGTAGTAGTATAAATTCATTAACAGTTACATTATAACTCTAATTTGTAGGCATGTACAATTACCAAGCATACTTTAGATGCATTTACAAGGATAAAAGGTCAACACATACTCACAAGGTTCTCTTAGGAAGCTAACTCTTATTCAAAGTTCATGTCAATTGTCGTACTTTTTCTACTCCAAGTAACACATGCAACAGGCTGAAGAAATACTTCAAACAAGAGATTTGAATCTATCTACTGATTGAAGTTTCCAACAAGCTAAGCGCAAGTCAAATTGATTCTTAGGGAAAGTCAATAATTCCACAACAAGTTAGAACATTTCAACTTCACTAAACCCTTAATACTAATTTCTTCAACACCAAAGAAGAAAAGGCAAAGAACACTAGGGAGCATAAACACGAAAGCATTATCTTAATGGGTTCCTAAACGCATACATTCAAACATTACTTTGTTAGGGCATGGCAAAAATTGCACAACAAGCTAGTTAGAACATTCCAACTTCACTAAACCTTTAATAATTACTTCTTCAACACCAAAGAAGAAATTTCAAACACCGACAAGCTTACCTTGAAGAGCAGTTGTAGGGCACGACAACTCTGAAAAGGGAAACACCGTAGCTTGCGGTGGCGCGACAAGACGTGACGCAGAGACCAAGGACGCGCGACAATGTATGCTACCTTCCTTTAGCCGAGGTCACGGTGGTGCGATGGAGATGCAGGCAAACGGTAAAGGTCACGGAGAGGTCACAGTAGAAATTTCAGACAAACGGGGAGGGAGCTCGAGCGAGGTAGGAGTGTTCATCACTTAGCGCCCAAAAGTGGTATATAAACCTCAATGTTAACAACGGTGGGTGTATAAAAACATCATTGATATTTAAAATTTCTAAGACGGTGTTTACAAATACACCATCTTAGATTACCTGCTCTGTAACCTATTAAGACGGTCTTCTCAATCAATGTCTTTGTATCAGTCATGCGCCGTGCACATGGCACTTAAAATGTAACATATTTATGAAAATGCCACCGGTTATCGTACTACGATGGATTTATTATGACCAATGTGAAATGTGTGTCGTAAAATGGGTTTTTTTTTAAGTAGTGTTTGCAAGGAAACCTATCGACATCAACACTCACGAGCCCTGATTGTGACTCTCTGTCCCTCACATTGCCAACGCGAAACCCCGACCTCACCATCACTGTGTTGTCATTGAGAGGCACAAATCTCTCTCTCCATCTTCACTCTATTCATCTTCATCTTCTCTAAATCGCCATTGCCTTGCAGGTTTTTGAGTTTGCCACAGGTTATCCACTCATTGTCGTTGCCACCGCAACGAACCCTCTCACATGTCCATGCCGACCACCCAACAACATGTTTTGTGTTAGATTATCTATGTTGAACTCTCTCTGAATTTTGAATATTTTTGTTTTGTTCAAATCCATTGCTATATGTGTTTGATCATCATGATACGAACACAAAAAAGAATAGGATTGTCTTGAAGAATTTATACTTATGAAAGTGGTTTTTAGTTTTCTTTTAAAAAAAGATACAACGTCACAATCACAAAATAAATTAAAAGATGAGTGATAAATTTCATTATTATAAATTATCTTTATAAGATTATATATATTTAATTATTTATCCAATAACTAAAAGAAATTTTCACAAAAGAAAAAAAAATCTGATTTCATTTCAATTCAACTTGCTTTTGATGTACACAGGTTAGGTTTTCCTTTAAACATTCTACTAAGAAATTTTTGCTAGAAAAAAATTTCACTAACCCATTTAATTGCTTTAGGAAGCTTTAAAATCATGAAAATTGACTTAAAACATATCAAAAGTCACTTGAACTTATTACATCAAAATTAAATACAATAATTCATGAAAAATTAGAAAAATGGGTCTTAAGTGATTCTTTATCCCAAAATTTATTCCATTCAAATAACCTTAAAAATCTACAAATACATCTTAAGTACAAAGAGTGTTAGGCTGGTTGTGCTCTCTAAATTATCTTTTAGTTGGTTGAATGAAAGTTATGAAACTCGGTTCAGTCATTAACTCGGTTGAGACACTCAGTGGTCCAATCGATTTTATCCCGTACATATTAAAAAATTTAAAATTATATATATATATATATATATATATATATATATATATATATATATATATTATATAAGTATATAACTAACATTATTTGATTAAGAAAAATTCATTCATACTCCAAAATTCAAAATAATAATTGAAGTATTAAAGTTGATAACACAAGTTCACAAATAATAATTTAATGATACAATTACACAAGTCCCGAGTTTTTTTTTTTTTTGAGAGTTTCATTTTTTACGCGAAACGGGTTTAAAAACCAGCCCGGATTGCCGATTTACCCCAAACCAGCCGGGTCATCTTAGGCCAGATGCATGACCAATCCAATAACCAAACCGACTCAATTATGCCACTGAATCCCGGTTGGACCGACCCAACCGACGGAGTCGAACCAGATTTTTAAACTATGGGTTGAATTTATCCAATCCTTTTTTGAACGGAATTTATCCAATTTTAAAAATGTGAACATCTCTACAGCTAAGCTTTGAAAAATCTTTTTTTTTTCTTTTAGCGCTTACTCTTCTCAATGGATCTTTCATCCATTACAAATAAAATCTTTGAATTCATTAGGCATTGATAGATTCCTATCATGCTGTGAAATCACCTAGTAATTGTTCCAATTTCAAATTTCCCTTCTGATGAGGGCTATTTGGTGTTGGGCCTTGATGTTGGACCAAATCGAAATCCAAACATATTAAGCCTACACCAGGCGATGACCGTCAGCAGGAATAATCATCGACACAAACGGCAATTTTTTTTAGCGTTAACATAACTGCCTTCTTTTTCCAAATTGTTTAGTCCCATAATAACGACTAAAAATTGATCATTAACACTTTTCATTCATAAATTTAGCTGCTTGGTTTTGGTTCTTTTTGTTATGTTGTTGACAAAATAGTAAAGAAAGATAAGAAACTATAAGTAAATATATAAAATTATTTTCTAATGATTTAAAATTTAAAATAATCAATTTATTACATAACATTAAACGTTTAATGAATAAAATGATTATGTATATATTTAAATTCATGTTAGATCCTTTAAATTTATATTGAAACATCAGTAACATAATTATGAGTAAATACGAATTATGATAAATTTAACTAAGTTGAATTAACTTTGAGTTAAATAAATAATAATTACATTGAGTTTTATTGTAAACTTATTTTTAGAATGACTATATTCAAACATAAATCAATTTACTTCGAAATTTATTTTAAAATGAATTTTGTTAATACTCACCTAAAAGGTATGTTTTAAAAGTTCACATGAATCTTACTACATGTATGAGAACTGAGATAATTTGTTTGTGTTGGATTTTTTGGATATCAAAATTGAATGAATTAGGACATCAACATGATTCGAAATGGTCAATGATACTATCTCTTGATGCGATTGCTTCCTGATCAATTTGAAGCCATTTAAATGTCTTAGATTTTTCAGATTGTTGGATATTAATTATATTTCCCTCCTTTTTTTTTCTCTCAAACTTCACAAGCATGTAAACTGAAAGTCAATATTGTATGTTCAGGACATGTATTTATAGGGGGAAAAAGTGAAAAAAAAGACCTATCCTTTTAAATCAACAAGGCAAGATAACTGAGAATAAATTCATGTATATTTGTATGAAAAGATTTGGTTGAAATTTCATGTAAAGAGACAAGGTATGTGAAAATAAATTCAAACTCAAAACTCATCTATGTTTTCACTATTCACGTATATATTTAGGTATATTTATATGTATTTCCTTAATTTCACTATGTACAAGAATTTTATTTTAATATTCACCTTCTGACTATAGAAAGAAAAAATGAAACGAAAAAAGAAATAATATGCATATGATGTGATAAAAAAATGTAGGATAAATGTAAAAAGATCACACCTAAATTTAAATAGTTGTATTTTTCTTGCCTATGGATTTTACAATATTGCCAAAGAGAATCCGTATGAAGTAATTTATCAATTATTGCCACTTAAAAAATCATTGATATCATCATGGACTCTGAAGTTGAGTCTCCTAAGCCACACAGAATGAAGTATCATATGAAACACATCGTATCGCTTGGGTGGAGAATGTACCTCAAAGTGTCTCCGAATTTGTCCCACTCTTTTTTGCATTCTTATATACTGCCTTGGAGAAATACTCGTCAAAATGTCCTTCAAGTTGGGAATTTCTTTCACTGAAACATTAACTGAAAACATCTTCCAATTCAAAACGTCACTAAAAGGAGGAACATAGTGCTCCGAAATGAGCACAGGAACACACCCTGTGTAAATTGCCTCCACCACTCTAGGGCTAGCCACCTCATACCCACTAGGACAAAGGCAAAACTTGCTATTCCTCAGCATGCCATAGTAAGAAACACCCTTTGGGAGGTACTTGTGAACTTGAATATCTTCATCCTTGTTTTCCCAATGCTCAAGAAGAATTGGCCTAATGGGGCCATGATTCCCCCCAGCAAAGAAGGCCAAAATTGAACGTTTAGATGCAGGCGGTCCACCAACGAAGCTATCTTTTAAACCAGGTTGGAGATTAATTTCAGGAAATGAAGCATCCTTTATAGGGTCGAATCCTTCAGAGGTGTTGGCATTGCAAAGTACACGAATAGAGTTCTTACGCAAGTAAGGTATGGATTTTGAAGTCTCTGGCCCCTATACACAAATGAGACAATAGAACAACATTTTCATACATCAAATTAGTAGATATTATATGCACAACATAAAGGTTTCTTATACTATCATTTAATCACAAACTAGCAAGCATGTATGATAAGTTTTTAAATTTGTATAACAATCATTTTAAAAATCATACCTAAAATAAATTTTTATTGATTGACCATATAAAGACTATATATATGGATAATGCAGCCTATTACTAATGCCTTTTAAATGAATAATGTAGGGATTATGAACTTAGTGGTAGTAAGATGTTCACCCAATCATGGCAAGAGAGCATGAAGTGATCAGCTCCGAGGCTTCGATTCCAATAGGGGTATCTTGTAGCAATGACATTGACATAGTCCCTGACAGTTCTTTTTATGGGGCCAAAATCGTATGAATTCCTTATGTACACATATCGAACCATCCATGCTATGCTAAAAGGAAGGAAAAACACATTTGCTTTCTTGGGATCTCTTGTTCGAAAATGCTCATTCATTTCAATAGCATGGATGAAGCTCCCCTCTGTGGAGTATATGCTGCTGCATGGTCCATCATGGAAAACTGGAAGCTCCCCCTCTTCATAGACAAATACTTTGAATTGTTTCTCCATTTCTAAGTAGCTCCTATTGTATCAATTTTTTGAAGAGATGGTGATTGATAAGTGATTTGTAATGAAATTAAAATGTATATAACTCAAAATTGCATGTAACATTGTTCACTTGCTATACTTATGGAGAAATTATTAGATGGTGGTAGACCACTACATGTGCATGATTTTGAACAATTTATTCAGGATACATGGCCAAATTTTTTTATGTATGAGAAAAAGTTAATAAAATTCGGTTACAAATTAAGATTGGTCGAAATCATGATTACCTAATGGTCTAGGACCCTTGATATTTTCCATGCTTGTGGTATTGAAGGAATTGGTTGTGCCAATTTGACGTATGGATTGGGAGACATGTATAACATTATAATGCATATTTGTAATTCGTCATTATGAAGAACAAGGGGGAATTTGAAAGAAGAAAAGTTAAAAGGATAATAATTAAACAGTTCAGAGAGAAAAAGTAGTGCATTATGTACCTGTGAAATTCCTTAGCATTCCAATACATCGGACCTATTGGAACATAATCTGAATCTTGTGTAAGATTCCAATTTTTGGCTTCTCTGATTGTAGCTCGAGCTTGTGCTAGAACAACTTCAGTTCTATCTAAGAAACTGGGTTTTCTTTTCTGCTTCTCTCTTGGGTGAGATTCATCAGATTCATTTGCAGGAGCTGAATTGGACTTGGGTATGGAGACATTAACTTCAGTTTCATTCTGTTAAAAGAACACAAGTCATCAACTTTAGTTAAACCATCAAATATGCTAGGATTTCAATTTAATTGCCAACTTGATAGATTTTTTTTCTGAATTATAATTTTAATCCCATTTGAATTCATGATTTGTAATTTTGGTCTTCCTTAATTCTCATAATTATAAAAAGATTTATAATTTTGATTTAATTTTTAATTATGTATATGTTAATTTTTTTATCTAATTGAATCTTAGATTTAACATGTTTATTCGAGACTAATTTGTGTGTAATAGATTATGTCTTTATTATACAATAATGATATATATTTTAAATTTTAATTTAATGTTGTTTATATTAAATTTTGAAAAAAATGTTATATATTTAAAATTTTAAATAAATTCATAATTATATTTTTAAATATGTTAAATTTTATTAGTATATATATAAGGTTATGTGTTATCAAATTATTTTTTTAATATAAATCGCATCAAGTCAAATGGTAACACTAGTACCAGTGACCTAATACCTTAGCAATTCACATGACAAACCCAGAGAAGAAAGCAAAACAACAATACCAAAAATCCAATGGGCTTTTGTTGAAATTTTTTTTTTATTTATTTATCTAAACTTATTGAAAATTAATTAAAGACAATACTTTTACCAAACTATATATATATATATATATATATATATATATATATATATATATATATATATATATCATTATATAGTATAGCAGCAAAATGTTTATGTAAAAAATGCATGAATGTTTACCCAAAAAAAGAAAAAGAAAATGCATGAGAGAAATCAGAGGAGAATCAGGAAATTACAAAGCATGTGAGTACATGTGTTCGAAATTAGAATTAAAAGAAAATCACCATTCGTTCACCAAAAGCATAAAGAGAGTCCGAAAAGTGAGCACTTACAGATTGATGAAGCGTTTGTAAAGAGGAATTTGAAGAAGGATAAATTGTTTGTAAAGAGGAATTTGGAGGAGGAAGAAATGTTTGTGAAGAGAAATTTGAACGAGTTATTAGAGAGCTCGACAAGGCATAACGTTTTGCAATAGAATCTCTTCCGTTGTAAACGCTTGAACCCTTTATAGAAGCAAAGCCCGCAAGCACTAAGAGAGGCACCATGAACAAGAAGATCCTCATTGTTGAAGATGCTTCTGAACCCCACCATGCACAACAATTAATCCATCTGCTACTACCCACCATGTGTGTGTATGCTTTAATTTGCAGAAAAGGGACAAAGACAGACTCTATTTAACGATTTCTTTACCGTTACATTTGATGGTATAGAAGAAATTCATGCGAGTGTAGCTGTGTGGTTATCATTTTGTTATGTTGTTTGCAGAACAGTAGAGAGAGAGATATAGCTGTCAAAAAACAAAACAGTAGAGATAAGTAATAAGGACCACTACTGGACTAGTGGGGTGAGGTCTTGGGGACCAGTGGAACTGGGATGTTTTATTTTTGTATTTTCTGATAATTTAAAATTAAAATAATTAATTTATTGCATAATACTATCTCCTGTCCTAATTAAAATAAATAAATATTGATTAACAATAACATAAGTATTAACGATTGTATTTTTTAATCAAGTTTTCCCGGATTCGAATCTTAATCTTAAAAATAAAATAAATTATATTAAAAAAACAATACTCACTTTATATATATATATATCATTGATCGATAATATTATTCAATATTTTTAGAGGTAGTATTAATTATTTTATGATGATTATGTAGATATCTGAACTCACCTTAAATCATTTAAATTTATATTGAAATGTCAAGTAACATAATTTTAAGGAAATATTTACGTGATGAATAAATTAATTTTATGTTTGAAAAAAATAACTATTTTTGTCAAGATCAATCAAATTCATTAAATTAATTTATTATTTTAATTAATAATATCATAAATGCCCATAAAACAGTATATACTAACTTTATATATGTGTTTTTTGTAAGTATGCTTTTTATAAGTAAAGGGGATTTTTTTATTGTATGATAGTTACATATAATATAGTATATATTGGCTATTGCACAAGGAATGCTAAATTCCAATAATGAAAGTTTGTACTTACTCATATTGTTGTAAAATATCTACTACATATATATATATATATATATAACTAAAAACAAAAAAGCCATTTCAGTGTTGCCAAACCACTTGGCATGTGATGACGATTCCTATACCACATTAATTTGAAGAACCCCTAATGTCTAATATCGATCGATAACACCACGAAGATCCCTCCTTTCATATGATTGTAAAGAAGTATTTTGGTCATCTAGATTTTTAAGGTGAGATTGTCATCTCCCAACAATATTGATTTCTCCATAGTCAGAGATGTTGATTTTTTTTTAATTATAAGATTTTTTTAAACTAATATACGTACATTACAAAAACAATTAATTCAATTAATTATATGAAATTTATTAATTATTTGTATTACTTTGGTTTTTTATCTGTCTTTTAAGAATGTTTTGTAAAATAATTATGAAGTTTTTTATTTTACTCTTTTCTGTTTTCACTTCACAATAAATACATCTGTAAATTAATTAAAGATAAAAGGATGAGTAGGTGTATAATTGATAAAAGAATAATTAATATAATTTTGAACTTTAAAAACAACATATAAATAAAAACAAAAATTCTATCAAAATCCAACAATTAAAAAGTAATTAATATATTTAAAAATTAAAAAAAAAACTTATAAAAAGAAAAATAAATTTCTAAAAAAAATTATAATTAGAGATGGAATAAGAAATAGTTGATGGCATCCTTCAAAAAGGATTCTTGGAGAACAAAGCACCAATGGGAGAGCTGAAGTGGTCCTTGCCTCCTTGGATTCTGCCGGCGACAGCCTTGTCATGTAGACCACATAACTAATAGACCAGTTGGAATTAGACAACGTGGAATTATTTGGTCGCTTTCACAAGCAATTATTAGATTTCTAAAATTATTATAATTTCTATTCATTTTTATATGATATAGTATAATTTTTCGTTATTAATTAGCATTATTTATGAGTTAAAAAAATTAAATACATATTGCATAAGTATTGATCGAAACTATAAACATGTAATTATCTCCGACCACTTAGGCTGTTTCATTTGACTTAAAATCACGTTTATTGTCAAAGTTTTTCCTTACAAAAATCACGTTCAATTTCTTCACTTTCACACCCATCAAATGGTGGCTATAAGAGGAAGATGGTCCCAATCCAATAGCACCGACAGAACCCATTATAAGAGCTTGAGAGCAGCGTGAAGAACAGAACTCTTGAGTGTGATGTGTGAGGAGCAACGGGAGCAGCTTGCATTTGGAGCAAGCTCTGAATTCGACTTTTTTCTTTAATATTTTTCATTAATTTTAAATTATTAAATATGTTAAAAGATCTTTTAAATAGTGTATGTAAGAATACTGCAACTTTTGGTCATATGCCGATCGAATCATGTCCGGATCATAAATGTTAGGTTGTCAACCGAGCAATTATCCAAAATCACATAAGCATTATTGGCTTAAATGCCTTGAATGCACATAGAAAGGTCTTAGGATAATGATTATGTTGATTACTGAAAATCGTCCCTAAAATATTGTGACTTAATTGAATGTGGTCAAAAGTATATAATCTAACGCTTCACTTGAATGCCAAAGAAATTACACTTTCATATTTTAATGATTTTGGGCTAGATGTTTTATCTCCTAGGCAGGATTTAGCTACGTGACTAAATATAAAAGATTTTCACAATATTATTTTATATAAAAAAAATTCATCTACAATAACTTTTTTTAATTTTTATGAAAAATATCTATATAACTTATAACTGCTTCAAACAGGGATTCAAATTTTTAGTTTTATGATTTTATTTTTGTTTGTCTATCAGGCCGTGTAAGTCACTAGGCTACTGAGGCAACGGCTTTAGGCCTCCAATTTTTTAGGATATAGAGCTAAAATTTGGTGAAAAATCTAAAATTCATTGAAAATCTCATTTTTTGATGAAAGTATTAATAATGAGATCACACATTCACATGAAGAATCTTTTCGTATTGAGTATTTTTTTATACATATTAGATCAATCAATTAATTCTATTGAGACACGATTTGAACAATTTTTACAATATAAGACTATTTTTTATTTTTTATTTGATTCCAAAAAAATTAAAGCTTTAGATGAGGATGAATTGAAAAAGTATTTTATTAATCTTGAAAAGTTTTTAAGGTTTAATGAATACTCTGATATTCATGGTCTTGATTTATTTTCAGAATTAAAAGTACTAAGAGAAGTGTTAAGAGAAGAAATTAGCACACCAATAGAAGTATTGAGTTATATTAAAATTTTATATTCTTTTCCAAATGTTTACATTGTATATAGAATTTTATTGACAATTTCTGTAATAGTTGTTACTGTTGAAAGAAGTTTTTTAAAATTAAAGTTGTTTAAATCATATCTAAAATCAACAATGTTACAAGATAGATTGAATAAGTTAGTTATTTTATCTATTGAAAGTGAAGTGTTAGAATTGTTTGATTATAAAACTCTGACAAATGATTTTACAGCTAAAATATTAAAAAATTAATATAAAAATTGATATTTTATATAATATACTAAGTCTCTTTAATAAAATTCTTGTAAAAAAAAGATTTTTTAACACCTCAAAATGTCTGTACACACCATGTTACCTACCAAAAAAGCAAAAAATACTTGGCTGAATTGCTCCTCACGCCAACCTAGATAGAACCACATAAAACTATTGTATCGATAAAGGAAACAACAAAACCGTAGGGGCATTCAGAATATTTTACATGAAAAGCAACAAAATACTACTATAACCTAAAACAAGATGAAAATAATTGGTCAAGTCTCCCTCTTAATGCTTTTGGTTAATTGTGCAAGACCATTTGTCAAAGCAGATGTTGAGGTCAAGGAAGCTTTTAGTATAGCCAGTCCCAGCACAATGAAACCCACAAATGTTATGAATAAAAGTATGAAGTTAACTAATTTTCTTAATGAGGGTAATATATATATATATATATATATATATATATATTTTTTGTTTATAAGTCAAACCAGAGAAAGTATGATACTGCAACTAATAGAATAGTATGTGATAAATGACTCATCATAAGAAAATCTATCTCAGAAAGTATCTTACCTCCTTCACACCAATGCTAATGACAAGTCAAAGAGGGAGACTTTTGATCTATATAGATATGAAACACCAGAAATGGACGATATTGGTGTCACAACCAAGTCATCTGTCACCATGTACATTGCTGGTTCTTTGGCAAATCCTCCATGACTTGATGAATCAACCACAGAGGACTTTGGAATTGGATCAATAAACTCCAATTTTGAAAACGACACGGGCAAGCACGCCACGTCAATTGGTAATATTTGGTTGTGGAGGTTGGATTTTGGAGCACAAGGAGGATTAGCAAGTTTTTCTTTGGCTTCTTGTGACCTTAAGCATCTGTCTGGACTCAATTCAGAAATTCTCTTATATAATTTATTAATGCAGCTCAATGAAGAGCATTGTTAGGAAGAAGATGCTCTGCCATGGAAACCTGTCATAGGGGTAGTTATCATTCTAGTAGCGGTTATTATAGTGGGGGTGCGGTTATTGTAGTGGTTATTATAGCGGTTATTGTAATGATTATTGTTGCAGTTATTGTAGTGGAAATGTAGACATGAAATTGTGTATAAAAGTTCTAAGAATCAATGAATAAGGCAGAAAGAGAAGAATTTAGAAAATTAGTTTGTAAGGAGGTCTTGGTCCTCGAAACCAAGTAGTGTAGTTTTCTTCCCTTCTCCTCTGCTTCTAACAATTGGTCCGACCTGCCACTCTTCAATGGCGGACACCGAACTTTCCACCGCCTGTGTGGATCGTCTCGAGGCCGCCATGGCCAAACTCGCTGCAATTCAAACTTCCACTGCTGCAGACCAAACTTCCATTACTTCCAAACTTGATGCCATTATTCGGATATTGAATACCATGGTACCTAAACAACCCTCTCCATCTTCTGCCTCTGCGAAGTCACCACCCATGCCGCCTCTGCTTCCTAAGACAATCAACCCAACTTCTTCCTCTGCTAAGCCACCACCAACAACAGAAACCACGTCGCCTCCACCAACAGCAGAAACCGCGTTGCCTCCCCTTCCCATGGCAACTTCCCACCTTCCCGTTAACAAGCACCAAGCACTCTCCTTCGAATCCCTCCCGGTCGCCAGTCATCGGTCCCACACAAAGTCCTCTAGTCGTGGCATCCTTCCCTCTGACATCCACTTCTCCCTTTCTGTTGTGTGTGCTGCCACGGTCAGGGACACAAATCTCAACCACCCCTTCCTCCTCCTCATCTTCGTCATTCTCGTCGCTGCCAAAGGACTCTGTCTCCACAATCATCTTCAGGCACTAATTCTTACACCCATTTTCATTTGGGATCCAGGTTCTGTTTTCTACACCCAACACCTTGAGGACAAGGTGTTTTTGATGGGCTAGGGAATGTTAGGAAGAAGATGCTCTGCCATGGAAACCTGTCATAGGGGTAGTTATCATTCTAGTAGCGGTTATTGTAGTGGGGGTGCGGTTATTGTAGTGGTTATTATAGCGGTTATTGTAATGGTTATTGTTGCGGTTATTGTAGTGGAAATGTAGACATGAAATTGTGTATAAAAGCTCTAAGAATCAATGAATAAGGCAGAAAGAGAAGAATTTAGAAAATTAGTTTGTAAGGAGGTCTTGGTCCTCGAAACCAAGTAGTGTAGTTTTCTTCCCCTCCCCTCTGCTCCTAACAAGCATCCTTTAAGCATGTGCAACACTCCACCCAGAGGAAAAGTGAGAAAACTAACAAACTAAGTCTGCAAAATCTTCCTCTGCTTCAGCAAACATAATCTTGCTACCTGATGTTCTTACAAGTAGTTTCACAACAATCTTTCTATCTTCATCACATGATTTCTCTCCTATCTCAAGCTGGGATTGGTTTATTGGGATGAAATTATCATGTTCTTTCTTCTCAAGGATAAAATCTGCCAAAAGGAGTTATTGATAGCAATGACAACTTGATAAGATCAATGACCTATACAAATTTGAAAGAAAAAAAAAACTAATCAGCAGGAAATTAATAATAATAATAATAGTAAAATATAATAACCCAAATATTTTTGACAGCTCGTTAACATCCTTCTTTTGTCTCTATTTTTTCTGGTTACATCAAATATTTATTATATATGTGATTTTTCAATATGTTTTCTTTCTCTCTAGGGACGACAGAATATCACATGAGATGTACAAGAAACATTTCTCTTTTTATTTCTTATTTTATATACTTAGAAATTACTCATTTTATTTCCTATACATATTCCTTTCAAATCATTCTAGTTCCCATATTTATATTATTTTAGTTGTGACGAAGGATGATATTTGAACATCCACCCAATATATTTCATTTTTTTTCTCTCTTCCTATCTTCCTATCAGATTACATCATCAATAAAGAAAAAAACTAAGAGAGATCATAAATCATTTTCGTATCCTAATCCCTATAATTTTGTACCGAAAGAGACTAAAACAAATTTTAAAATTCGTATCTTAATCCCTATAATTTTGTACCGACAGAGACTAAAACAAATTTTAAAATAAAAGTATGTGTAGGGACTTATAAAAGTAGTTTTTAACCTAATAATAATACAAACAGCAAAAATGACATTCTAGTTGAGAAAGTATGTACCTCCCTCTTGCTCATATCAACAGTGCATTCCTCAATAGCATCCATGTCTTTGATTCCAAGCTTCCGAAGCAGACCAACACTTGTTCCAATTACATTAGGCAACACAGAGAGATCATCACAAATTATAAAAGTAGCTCTTTCCTTAACAAACCCATTTTGTAGAATACAATGTTTTTGTGTCACTACTTTGCTCATTGGTTTTCCACAACGGCAAGGTTGCTTCTTAAAAGTGCTCAAAAGGGGATGATATATTCGACAACGCCAGTAGTTCTCACAACAGACGTACTTCTTGGGCTCAGTGTCGTCCATAAATCCATCATCGAGTTGTTTAAGAAATTAAGAAATAAATATATATTTATATTTATTTTTTAATTTTTTAATTAATGTCTTAAGAAAAGCTGGTTAACACGATAAAAAAAATAATATTTTATATATAACTTTATTTATCAACTAAGCAATCCTAACTAATTTTAAAAATGATAGTCAATTGAAAGTAACTAGTAACTTAACTTAAGATAAGATTTGGTCAAAAAAATTGGTTTTAGTCGTCCCTATGTTATAAAAAAAATTGTGATTTTGGTTCTAAGGTTTATGAAATGTAGTAGATTTGGTCTCTAACCCTAACTTTGAGAGGAGATGAGGGGAGGAATATGAATTAAGAAAAAAAAGGTGAAACCCTTTTCTTGTTTATTTGCCAGGAGAGGAAATAAATTTTAAAAATTTATTTAATCTTTTATCTTTATAATTTTGGATCTCTATGTAAGTAAGAATATTTTGATCAATATACTTGTTTACATAACAGAGTAATTCATTTTATATGAAACATTAAATATTTGTCATTATTTGGATAAGAATGAAAAGAAAAATTAAATATTTATCATTTCAATAAAAAAATTTAATCAAACAAAATGAATAATTTTAAATTCTCTTAAAATTAAAGAATTTCAATTTCTCTTGTAGAAGTATCTGGCGTGCTTCATATCCAACTCCGACGAAATGGAATTCCACGATGTCATTTCGGCCATCGACGAGGACCAAGTGTTGCAACCTATTTCTCGCTTCCATTGAGTCTCTTGAGGCACCCTTTGCAGCCGCACGAGAAGGCTGCATTGGCCGTCAAGGCGAGCTCTGCGCTCATGAAAACCGCCGACAAATGTGGCTCTCGCCGAAACCAGATTTTGTTCTCTAACGAATATGACTCTAACCCAGTGCGTGTTTCCCACACTCGCTGCTGAGAGCGGAACTGTACATAGGAGAGGAAGAGCCACTGGTGCTTCCGGTGGTAAGGGGAGGTTTGCGGCGTTGTTGAGTTCGATTCCATAGTAGGGGCTGTTTCGAAAGAAAATTATACGGCGGTGATTTTGTTTGTTTGTTTCTAAAAAAAAGTAACATAAAATTTTGGACATTGTAGAGCTGTGTCTGGAAACAATGGAAGCCATTAGATCCTTGGAGATGGACCAAGTCGTAATGGATATTCATATCCAGTTTTTTTCTGTGGCCTTTTTTTTAACACCATCTCCATTTTAGGTTTTGACCGCAAAATCGTGTTTTAGCATGAAAATGTTTTTTATTTCTTTTTTTTAAACATTTTTTTCTTAAGTTAAGTTTAAATATATAATTATATTATAGATTTAGAGAAAAAACTTTGTGTTCAAGTAATTCTATAAAAGTTGAGTAAGATTATTTCTTATAAACGATAGTATTTTGCAAAATGTTTTCTTTATTTGTATGTTTGATTACATTTGATTATGTGTTTAAATAATTTTGAATAGTTTTTATGTTGGATAACTTTCTTTTTACTAAATTTCACTCTTACTTTAATTATTAAAATTGATTATTAAATATTGTCTAGCATTAAATTATTTTAAATATTTAATTATTTAAAAAATGACTAATATTTATTTTTATTTAATATTAAAATTTTAATTTTTAAATAAATATTTAAAAATAAAAATTTGAATTTTATTGAAATTAAATTATTTTATCCGAACAAAGAAATTAAAATATAAAAAATTGAATTACTTCATCTAAACAAAATGTTTACAAAATAAAAGAAATTTAAATCAAGATAATTAAAATGTTATTATTTGAATTTTCAAAAAAAAATTAAATCCTCCATCCATAGGGTTAATTTTCTTCCTTTCTCTTCCGGACCCCTCCAATATCAGATGAGAGTAGATTTAGATGAAGAAGACGAATTATGCTCCCCTTCATTCTCCTTTCTTCTTAAAAATTGAAGGAAACAATACAAGTTTATAAAAATTTCTCCATTCCTACTTTTTTTCTAACCAAACACTGTTAAAAAAAACTTATTCTTAAATTTCTTCAAGTTTAGCTAAGACCGTTTGGATAGGCAGTTAATTGAAAGAAGAAAAAGCATTTTCTAATTTTACTCAGTTTCATAGTTTCAAAAGCACATATCGAAAATATGTAAAAACACAAAACAAAAAACAGAGAAAAAATAAAAAATGAAAACAGATTACATGTTCTCAAACTAATTGACCTCCTTTTGAGTGAGTTTGGTTGTGTCAAAGAAAAAAAAATTAGAAAGAAATATTTAAATTAAAGCATAGAGAAAGAGGTGTGAAATCCACACATAATTTTGAAGATTTCTTTCTTTTTTTTTTCTATTTCTTCGCAACCAAATATACACTTAATGATGTCATCATTTTCATCTCAAACTAGTCCTTCGTGGTTATTATTCTACTGCGAAAGCAAGACTATCATTCAAGTTTTTCAACATTCTAAACGCGGCACCACAATCCTCAGGCTGCTGAAATTTAGCAAACAACCTTTTGAAGACACTTATATTACAGACACAAAAGACCAGGCAACAACATTATAAGATTCCAATGTTAACAACAACAAAAAAACATAAATTACAGATTATAAAAAATGTAATAAGACGCCGCATTAGGTAAAAAGAACTAGTTGTTCCTCTAATCAACTAATGACATGTCTGAAGGCCACTTCCTTTCCACCTTTTTTCCCCATCCAACTTTTAGAAACGACCGTGGAAATATTAAATATGGCAAACTTGTTGACTAAAATACACAATAATGGCAAGTGCCTAAAACCATCATCAGTGCATTAGAAGCTGGAAGTCATCATCATTATTCACCACTTTATAATCATATCCAAGTTTGTTGGCACGATCGTGGAACTCATCCATCTCACTTTTGGGTACCTGTATTCCAACTAGCACATTTGCTCCAGTTTCACCCTGTTGGTAAGTAGGTATAAGGATGCAATCAGATATGCATAGGTCAAAGGAAAAAGAAAGAAAATGCATAAAAGGCAAAACTTGGATAAAGTTCTTTATGTATTTTTAGTGTTGTTCTTCAATCAGAATTGAAGTTTCACCTCAGTAATATGCGTAAAAAAAAGTTTGCATTAAAGAACAATGCAAGTTACCAAGGTAAAAGTCTAACTATCTTAGGAGAACAACACCAAGATGACCTAAGGAACTGCATTTAAGTTTTGCCATAAAACCCCATGCAATGTGTTTGATTAAAGAAATAGAAAATAAAAAATTCCTACCTCCCCTCGGTAATGGAATAAACTGATATTCCAACGTGGACTGAAGGGGTCCAAAAATTTCATCAAAGCACCAGGTCTTTCTGGAAAGGTGAAACGACAGAGAACCTCATTCTGAATGTTTGATCGGCCTCCCATCTGAAATGTGTTTAGAACAAAGTTAACTAAGTTCAACAATACAAACACGGGATCAGTTATTCAACTGTTCGTGGGAGATACATGTTTGATATAGACTATCTCAAGAAGATGAGGCAAACAAATCAAAGGGGCGGTTTAGTCATGTTATGTCACTTAATTTTCAATATCTTAGCTTAATTTGAACTGGAATCGTCAGAAAAATCCAATACACCTAAATCAATGTTTTTAGACAGTTTGGAGGTTGGGAATAGTGTCGAGAAGAAAAGGGAAGGAAATTTTTGTGGCCAACATACCAAGTAACGCAAGTGGTCTTTCACCAAGTCACTTTCTGTGAGATTGTAAGTTTTGAGCTGAGAAGATTCCATCCTCTCCTGCATTGCTCTTAATTCGGAGACTGTGTGAATCCCAACACTGTATGCAAATACAATTGACAATAAATACCATGGACCGCCTTATACAAGTTGTTAACAGATATGTGCACCAGAGAAAATGATAGTCAATGAAAACTAATATATTGGGACGGAGAGACATCAATATTCAGGGAACATAGTGCTTTTTAAAAAATTGATTGACAATGGATAAAGAAAAAATGATCAGGCAATTATGATCTTACCTGTAAAGGACAACAGCCTTCTCATTGGAGTTATATCTGTATTTGAATTCTGTGATGTTCATCTGCCCCACCTGCCAGACAAGATAGAAAATAAGTACAAACATGAAGAACACTGATAGAAATAGTGTTAAAGTAGCAGACATACCAATTCACAAAACTGTTTGAAACTGCCCGGCTCCTCTGGCAAAACAGTTGCCAGCACAGCCTCTTGTTTACGGCCAACGTTAGCGAGTTCAGTTACAACCCGAAGTTTATCAAAATTCATGTTTGCTCCACTGGTTATTACTACAATATCTTTCCCCTGGACCCCATGATGCTTGCAGTATGCCTCAGCTCCAGCTAGTGCAAGTGCACCTGCTGGTTCTAATATGTTCCTTTTCTCCTCGAACATATCCTGCAACAAGTTTTATTCTTGTCATACAAAATTTTACTGCTTTTCATTACAACAGCCTATGAACCTAGAGACAGAGAGAATGTCAACAACAGAGCAACAGCCTCTAAAAGTACAGGGAAAAATTAATAGCCAAGTTCATCTAATTATAGCACATGCCTCCCTATAATCACCCTTGGGTGATAAACAGGAAACAGATCAAAATAAATATGGGGGTGTTAAGTAATTCTGAAACAGGTTCTTCCAACTACTGCCGTCATTCTGTCCAATCTCCTTCATCCAAATATGCATTTGATAATTCTTCAATTGCACAAAAACTACAAATAGTTTGTCAAGATGTTATAGTTCCTCTAGCTATTATATGCACTATACTCCTCCAGCTACCAATTTGAAATTTGATATTACTGGCTGACTCGGGTTCATAAGTCATCAAGCAAATCTCAATTATTAACCCATTCAAATACTTTGCAAATTTCTGATCAACTGTCAAGAACATTGGATGGCAAAGAAAATTTGATAAAGCATCGGAGCAATTAGCTAAAGATCTCTACACTTCTCGTGAGTAGAGAATATATATTTATATCAATTGAAAAGATACAATGAATTTTCTAACATTTGCACAAAAGATACTAGAGAAGTATGTATATCATCATATATATGAAGTTATAAATATAAATCTGGAGAGTGCATCAAGCATCAGAGATTTAGAATGCAAACTTCACAAACAAAAGAAAATCTTACTTTTATTGACGCACAAATTGAATCACGGCTTACAAGAACAACGCCATCTATCAACTCCTTGCATATGCGAAAAGTTTCTTCACCAACCTCTTTAACAGCTACACCATCTGCAAATCCTCCAACCTGATCCAAAATCACTCTCTGATCATGATGGAGTGACAATGCCATTGCATTCGCATCAGTGGGTTCCACCCCAAAAATCTTCACCTATGTATTCATAACAGAAGCCAATAATCATTTCTCTAAATGAAGGAAGACATACAAAATCACAACCAATAACATAAAATCATGCAAACCTCCGGATTAACCCTCTTCACATAAGCAGCAATACCAGCAATGAGACCACCTCCTCCCACAGGCACAAAGATTGCAAAAATTGGACCCTGCATTTGGCGGACAATTTCCATCCCAACTGTTCCCTGACCCATGATGACATCAGGATGATCAAAAGGAGGTACGAATGTCCTACCCTCCTCTACCCCCCGCTTCTTAGCATACGCTTGTGCTTCATCATATGAATCCCCCACGAGCACAACTGTAGCACCCAGCGCCTCCACGGATTTCCACTGCAATGTCACAAGAAACAAAAACACATAACTAAATTGAACAAATTCTCTTTTCCTCGGATATAATTAAAGAAACAGACAAACAAGCAAAACTAAACATATAAACAAAACACACCTTGATTTCCGGAGTGGTGACAGGCATAGCAATCACCGCACTGCAATTCAACCTCTTGGCAGCCAATGCAACTCCTTGAGCATGATTGCCAGCAGACGAGCATATAACCCCCCTTTCCAACAATTCCCTCGGAAGCTTTGCCATCATATTATAAGCTCCACGAAGCTTAAATGAGAAAACCTAAACCCCAATTTCAAATATTCATTCGTTAACACACACGTATGTTGTTCACTCATCCTTCAGTAAACCACATAACATCTCTTAAACACAAGACTCCATTGTAACAAAATCCAAGGAAATGCATAAAGCCATTTATAGTTAAAACTTAAACAAAAAATAAAAATGATTGATTGAGCACAGTTCCTTCCACTTCAAGCAAAAACATAGTCATTTACATCACTGAAATATTTCATTAACAACACATCAAAAATATTTTTTCTTCAAAACTGCCATCACAAATTGTTCAAGTATTGTTAAGTTTTCTGACATTCCTTTTATTATAATAATAGCCACCTTAAAAGTCATATCATCGATAATCACTCATTAGTTGAGAGTGGCATGTGTGTACGACAACAGCACATACCCATAAAACTCTATTTTCAATAACACTAATAATAATTAACAATGAAGCACTTATCACACCCATTGCACATCAAGATCAAAAAATAGATACCGACCCAGATGTAAAAATGGTGGTGAGAACGAACTTACAGGTTGCAAATCCTCTCTCTTGAGCCAAACCTTAACCCCGAGTCTCGCAGAGAGCTTTGGCGCCAATTGCAGAGGAGACTCAATCGCCACGTCATACACCTTCGAAGAGAGAATGTTCGTCAAATAAGTCATGGCATCAATCCCGCCGCCGCCACCGTCGGAGCGGGAGCGGGCGGGAATCGCGCCGACGAAGCCGGGCGGGTACTGGAGGGAATCCGGCAAGACGCGGGGGCGCGGAGGAGGAGCCGCCTCCGAGGGATCTTCGGCGACGGCGGCGGCGACGGAAGAGTGAGCGGCCTCCGGCGGCGTGGAGAGGGTGGCGGCGATGAGGGGCGCGCGGCGGGGGCGCGCTGTGAGGGGGTGGCGCGCCATTTGGCGGAGAGGGTGGTGGCGGCGGAGGAGAGGTGGGGTTGTGGGGGCGACGCGCAACGCTTCCATGGTGCTGTGCTGGGAAATAAAATTATACTAATTCGAAGTTGAAATTGAAGTTGGAATGTTACATATATATCGTATATACAATATATATATAATACCATACAATGTGTATAAGGAAATAAATACACGTTGATATTGTTTAATAATTATTATTATTATTATTATTATATTACTGTTACTACTGGACAAACATTGTGTTACGTACACACAAGTTCCGGGAGAGTTGACTCGTGTTGGTTTTCATAAACATATTAGCATAAATTGATATGGTGGTCGTGTTTATGGAAAATATTTTATTAGGAGAGATAAATACACTTTGATTATGGGAATACTTTTTAAGCATGTAATGGATATGTGTTTGATCTTGATGTATGCAGAAATCTAAGTTAAGAAATATTAATTTTTTAAATAAATTTTAATATCTTAAAAGATTAGTGTTTAACTTTCACTAAAAAAAAATATAATAGGTCACCTAAAAAAGTATTATTGTTAGAGGAAAAATGATGGGTAGGCACCTAGACTCTAATTGATATTTTCTTCTTTTATTTTTAGTGTGGACATTTTATTTCTGACTTCAAGGGGCTAAAAAGGCCGATTAAATATGGACATTTATTTTATAGGAATTTGAGTGGGAGTATTAATTTATTATGTCATGGGAGACTAATTTGTATTATAAAAATAATAATGGAAGTAAATAATAAAGAGATATTTATATTTTATTGTTTATTTATTATGTGTCGTCCGAAAGAATGGACAAGAAGACCCAACGGAGGATGAGAGAGAAAGGGGAAAGAACATTTTATAAATGTTATGTCTGTCTCTTCTTCTGAACAGTGCGTTCATGTTGCATTGTTGTTAATAATGTAAGTGTTTCTGTTGCATAGGTCTGGACCTCGTCTTTGTTTAGGATTCTCCAACCCCACACACGGCCTCTCACTTTTTATAACAACTACTTTAGTACTCGCGTGATGCACGGGTAAACAGTAAATTAATATAATTGAAATAATATATTTTATAAAGTATAATGGTTATTTATATTTTAAAATTTTATAAACAATCAAATTTATATTTAATTTTATTAAGGTTATTGTTATTAGATATGTTGTTAATCTATTATTTACAAAAAATAAAATTATAAAGTAAAAATTTGGAACTGTTAACATAATAAAATATATTTATAATAAATATATTGAAGAATAATTATAAGATTAACTTGAAGTATCACAACAATGTTATATGATAAATGATTTAATAAAAATATGAGAACAAATCAAAGTATTGTTTTAAAATTTAGAAAATAAAATTAAACCCAAAAAATAAAAAAGTATTTAATCTTATGTTTATATATAATTATTTTTTAAAAAAATGTATAAATGATGATTAAGATAAGCATGACATTGGAACACTACCTGGTTATATGCTATTTCTTATACTTATTCCATAACATCATCTCCATCTCTCTCCCTAATTCTCTATGATAATAAACAAATATAGAAGAAAGAAAATGAATATTAATAACAATAGTAGTTACTATACATACTTACATAACATAACTATTTATGTGTAGAACTTATTTAATGAGAATCAAATTAATATGATTGAAATATAGAAGAGAGAAAATAAATATTAATAACCATAATAGTTAATAGATACTTACATAGTATAATTGTAGCTGTGTAGAACTTATCTAATGAGAATCAAAACTAATATGTTTGAAATATATAATATATTTTATAAAATAACATTGTTTATTTAGTTTCAATGATATTCATGTTTTAAAATTTTATAAACAATGAAATATATATTTAATTTTATTGAGGTTATTGTTGTTAGATATGATGTTAGTATATTATTTACAAAAGACTAAACTATGAAGTAAAAATCTAAAACTGCTAACATATTGAAATGCATTCATGATAAATATATTGAAGAACAATTGCAAGACTAATTTGAAGCATTAATGTCATATGATAAATGATTTAATAAAAACATGAGAACAAATTAAAGTATTTATTGGATACATGACCCTTAGCCAAAAAATATAGGGCAGTGCAGAATAATAGCTCTTAATTGAGGCAACCTAGATGCAAGATCCAAACTTGGGTCATTACCAACAGATTGTCCATAAAGGATTATGTCTTCATGCTTGGCGCCATAACTGTCTTCTGGACAACAACCTAGGGAAATTAATGAGGATAGTTGGTATTTTTTTATTAAAAATATAAAGTTTCTATTATTCATCATGGGTAAAAAAAAATCTAATATACTCTTCTTTTTATATTTGCATAAAAAGATAAAGATGATAGTGTTGATGTTATACTTATGCTAAATAGTATACATAAATCCAATTATGCAACCTGACATCACAGAACTTAGAGTGAAAATTTTGACAGCAGGTTCTCTGTTAGTATCACGTCATAGTTGGAATAGAAAGAAAGAAAACCTTAAATAAGATATTTTATGTTTACCTCTAGAATTAAAAGTAAGACATTTGTCCATAATAGCAAGAACAAATATAGATATAAAAGAGCTTTCAAGCAAAGTTAAAAATTATGAATGTTTTTTAAAAGATATGAACTAAATAATCACTTATAGTTCATTGTACCATGTGATAAGAAAAGACTTGTCTATAAAAGAGCTTTCAAGCAATAAGTTAAAAACTAAACATTCTTTTTTCATCGAGTAATGTAACTGAACTAACTGATAAAAGATAAGTAAAAGAAACACTATCGGTGGGATTATAAGTTTTCATATCATCCATAAGCTTTCTCAAACCTATTAGATAAGGTTTATAATTCACAGATGTTGTTTATTCAATGTAGAATGTAAAAGTAAGAATAATCTACCTGTAGTTGACATTTCCTGAATTGATTTATTGAAAAACAATTGTCCCTATTTATGCTCCGAAGATGAAACTTGAGATGATTCAAAATGAAAGAAAGAAACAGGTACAATAAGAGCATAAGCTTTTAATGCTTAGTTTATCCTTAGGTTCAACGTGATAGATATATTGTTCACCATAAATTTTCTTGTGTTCAACACCATACCTTTTTGGTTTCAGTAAAAGAAGTTACAACCATTTCATTGCATTATTATTATTGTTATTATCATCATTATCATCTTGGGGCTTCAGATTTTCATACCATAAGATGGAATACTAATAGTTCATTTATAGGCATCTTAGATACAAGTATTGAACAATAATAGGAGTAAGTACAACTATGGCTTACCCATTTATTTGATTTGTTGTTGTATTCCTAACAAAGATAACCAACAAGTCGGCAAACGTATTATTTCATATCCATCTCTTTTGGCCATCAAGGATCCAACCACCTCCCATTTCAATGCAAAGAAGGAATACATTATTGAAAATTGGAACAATTGACATAATGGAATATTTCTGATTAAAAAGACTGAGTCAAATACAACTGGTAAATAAGATGCATAAGGCATTGGACCTTTGTTGTTGTGGTCTTCAAAGCACTAGCATCACTTCCATAGTCAGGTTCAGTCAAAGCCTACTAAAAATAAAAATAAAATACTATAGTTTTCAAATCATTCAAAACCAAGGAATGTAATTTACCCATCATGCTATAGTTTTCATTTGAGCCAAAGAAGAAAGCAAATACTTTAGCTTCTAAGCTTTAGACCCACACAATGCTATACTTGATGGCCAATCAAAGACATTAAATTTTAGGAAATATGAATAACTAATAGCACAAAGGTTACCATTCATATATTTATTAATAACAAAGAAAAGATATTACCAATAGTGAGCATTGTCAAGGAACAATGAACAAAATAGAAAATGATAAGCAATGAACCAATATTTTTTGCATTTCAAGTATTTTCCTATTTCTATTTTTTATATGACAATAAGCAAGAAAGAGAAGAGAAACATGTCTCAGTCATTGTAGGAGCAGAAACAACATAGATCCATTGTAAATAAATAAATAAATAAATAATTCCAGTAGATGGTCCAATATGAAACATAAAAAAAATTAGATACTATTAATAATTAAACCTCCTAAAAATTACATTCATAGACACAAGCCTCCTAAACATCTCTTACTGCAGACTTGTCCTGTTATTTATTTATTTATTTTTAAAAAATCACAAAAAACTTTAATTGAATTGCTGCAAAAAAAATTGAACATTTAAGAAAGTGAAATAAGAACGAACCTTAGGACAACATTTGCCGTAGTTGGAGCATCGAATGAAAATTCTCATAATCGCTTTGTTAAAAGATATGAAAAGTGTTTCACACATTTGGATCCCATTTTTTCTGAGAAAATAATCGCTTTGTCTCTTTCTTGCTATACTTGATGGCTAGTCAAAGACATTAAATTTCAAGACCGAAGCGAATGAGGAAGGATCTACGACAGAAGGACTGGAGCGGCAAGAAGTTGACGGTGATGGAGCTCGGAACGGAGCAGCCGATACAGCTCAAAAATAACTTTGAACGGAGTAGGTGGTACAAGTAGATTTTGTTTAAAGGAAAGATAAGAAAGAAGAAAGAGGAAGAGGCCTAGAAGAAAGAGTAAGCACTTGGTTAAAGGAAAGGCTGTCTAGTAGGAATTTGAAATTTGAAATTTAAAAAAGCTAATCGCAAGAGGAAGAGGAAGAGGCCTCTTGGGTGGAAGAAAAGGAGAAGCAGAGCTAAAGTATGTAACCCAATTGAAGGTTGATTATTTTATTGCTGAAAAATCGAGAAGTCGACACGTGTGATCAGTGGTCATTGTTTTATTACTAAAGATTAGACTAGCTTGGTGTTTCTCACACGACCTCTCACACTTTTATAATGTATCACACTTTTAAAAAATTCTAATAAAAAATTTAGGTAATTAGGTCTTGTGAGTTCATTAGGATTAGGAGTTTACTTCATATTTCAATGAGAGTATGCTTATAAAAATCCTTAAGCATGACAACGGGGGTGGTCGGGGGCAACTTTTGCTTATCCTGCCCCCGCCTCCAAAAACTGACGGGGCTAGAAATTTTCCCCCCCACCCCACTCTCATCCCCGAAATACATATAAAATATTCTATAAATATTTATATATAAACAACAATCATAGTATATATACAATTTTAGACAACAATACATATATATATATATATATATATATATATATATATATATATATATATATATATATATATATATATATATATATATATATATATATATAAAGGATAGTCAACTCGATTTTTTTCATCAAAATTGGAGTGGGTTCGGGTGGGTGGGTCCCGTTGCCATGTCTATAAATCCTTATATAATTATATTTATATTACTTATAAAAGAATTATCACATCGATTAAAAAATCGAATTCATATTTTGGTAGAATATGAATTTGTTATTTATCAATTGGAATAATCTTTATTGGCTTAAACAATTACAATAATAGATTAAAATAAATTTATATTGTTATTTAATCACAATAATAATTTTCTATTTTTTTTAAAGGGAATAATTTTATATTATTATTTAATTATAATATAGCATAAAATTATTTTACATGTGTATAGTTATTAACTCTTTATAACAACTAAGGTGGTATTTTATTATTGTATCATGTTTTTTTTTTTTTACAAATATCATGTGTTATATAACATAAATATTTATTTGTATTTTACAATTATATTATAGGTTTAAAATATTTATTGATTTTGTATATGATTAATTTTTATCCAAGATTTTGCTTGACTATTAATATATTTTAATGGATCTCTTTTCCTACAATACTATCTTCACCCTAGTCTCAATGATAATGCCCTGGGATCCAAGGCTAGAAGAGACCCAAAAAAATGAAAAATGTCTATATAGTTGTACACTAATTTTTTATATTATTTTGTGGTACTTTTTACAAATGAATTGAAATTATTGTCTATTTTATATGTCATATTTATTCAAAAAATGTCACTATCTTTGATGTGTTATATTTATGTATTAATTTATAATAACTGACATAAAGTGTTTCCTTTTTTAGAAAGATAAAAAAATATAGATCAAAACTCAAATTATAAAAGAATTAAAACTAAAAGTTAGTATTAAAGAAAAATATATGTAAATTTTAATTTGAAATAATGATATTTTATAGATAATAAACGATAGGGTCAAAGCTAATGGCATTTCCTTTGAGGAGGTAAAATCTAAAAATTAAATCAAATTATAATTTTAAAATTAATATTTTAAATTTAATGAACAACTAAAAAAATTAAAATTAAATAATTAACCACATCATAAAAAATAAAATTATATAACGCAAAAAAAGATACAAGATTATGACGTTCAAAACAAAGAAGAGATTTAATTTTTAAAATCCATGGTAGCAATTCAATTATATACAAAAAATCTGTATTATGTTTAGATATCATGTTTAGAGTTGTAAAAGTATAAATGACACTCAAATTTTGTTAAAAAAAATTAATTTTTAACCTAAAAATAATAAGAAAAATATTTTCAACTTCAAATAATGAAATAATATTTTTTTTTATTTCTTTTTTATTAAGATTCATTTAGTAAAAATAGAAAAACATTAAGTTATCAAAAATGATGGTTGTATATTTTTTGGGAGGTGTGATCATCTTGACTCTTGAACCATAAGAAAGATACGAAGAGAAAAAAAAAAGTGAGACATAATAATAGATGTGATAAAAAAAAGAAGAAAGAAATATAAAGAAAATGAAAATAGAGAGAAGGTTATAAGAATAAAATTTATTAAAATATTTTAAAAATATGAAAGAATTGTTTTTGACAGAATATGAAAGGTTTTTATTTTTATTTTTTACAGGATATGAAATAAAGTTTAAGAAAGTTGTTCAAGTATTCTCCAAAACTTAAGGTTACAAAAATAACTAGATATAGTCATTGAGAGTGAATTCAAATTTATTAGAGTAAAGTCCACTGATTATTCTTAAGGTTTTGTGAAATTATATATATATATTTTATTTGTTCCTACCCTAATCCTCCTTAATTTAAAAAAAATGTATATTGATTCTCTCTCTTCTTTTTTTTTTTTTACTAAACATTGACATTCTATTATACACTACACTAATCCTGATTAATTATTTGAAAAATATTACACTAATCCTCCTTAATTTTAAAAAAATGTACATTGATACTCTCTCTCTCTCTCTTTTTTACTAAACATTGACATTCTATTATACATTACACTAATCCTGATTAATTATTTGAAAAATATTACAATCATGCTCCATGTAAGGGAAGTTATTGTAAATGTGAAAAGAGTAGAGTATTTGTATAATTTAACAAAACCTCACAGGTAGTTAGTGTAATATTTATTGAATTTATTATTATAACAGTTTATTTTTTCATAATTTGGAAAATTTAATAGTTTTCAATTTATCACAAACCCAAAAATTCTCATGATAATCAAACCAAAAGTATAATTGAAATATTTAATAAGATTGTGATTAAATTTATGTAAATTTCATTTTTATTTCTTATATATATTATTTAGTATTTTAATTGTTAAATTAAATTTATTATTATTATTATTATTCAAATAAAATGATTTATTATTATTATTATTATATACAAAATTTAGTTTTTCAATCTTTCTAATAATTAATTATTACAAGAAAAATTTGTTTTCACTTATTTACTAATTAATTTGTGATGGAAAACAGAATGAGTAAAGCACAAAAAGATCTTCACTAATGAGCCAAAAACATACCACATGAGAAAATTTGACATTATATTCAACCAAAAACCTTAAGATATTAGGTTTGTGAGTTTTTTTCACTTCTATATTACTTAACTTGTTTATTTCTACTCAGTATGGAACTTCATATTCATACTTGCATTCTAACAATCCCTCCCTCAAATATAAGCTTCTTCCATATGATATGTTTTTCCTTAAGTGGAAGTTTTTTTTTTTCTTATTCATGAGTTTTCAATGGTTACCCATAGAGTTTAGCCATGACTAATCAATTTGCTCTAAATATTTGCATCAACAACACAACCATTAGGTTGCATTGGTGTTAAGCCCTTATAACTTATCCAGTGTTGTTAACATGCTCTAGGTACTTGCAATGTTATTAACTCACATAAACGGCACACATTGACCTCCACATTACCAAGAAGTTTTTCAATCTCCATATATGAATCTACCACCACAAAAGACTTTTGATATAAGAAATCTTCATGAGTGGCGGACCTACATTGGTATGAGGGTGTGCACTTGCACCCCCTCATTTTTTAAAATTCACTAAATTTGTAAATAAAATTTTATATTTTTATATTTTATTTTATTTATATTTATATAATTGAATTCACTGATTTTATTTTTTTTATAATTTGCACCCACTGTCTTAGGGTCTTGGATCCGTCACTGGATTCATCGCCATTTCATTATACTCATTTGAGTTGACCACTAAGTTAGACTATTAACTCTAAAACATCTGCTTGGAAAATTGAGGAGAACAAAATACCTTAGAAATTTTCACTAACAAACTCCAAATACACAAATAAGTGAACTTAACTGCATATTCAATCTAAAACCTTAAGACACTAAGTTTATAGAATTTTTTTCACTTATTTATTGTTCAACTTAATTATTTCTACCAAATACAAAATTCATATTCACAATTGCACTTTAACAATGTGTTCAAGAATATTCTTTTATATAATTGTCTTTTACTAAAGATTTTTTTTATCACTTTCTAATATCAAATGTTACCACATAGTTTTCATAATTCTTGTTTCGTATTAAGGGTAATTTCTTAAAGATACTTTTAGTTTAAAATATATTTGAAATCAAAACTAGCAATTAAATGTAAAATAATTTTGGTAAGAAACCCAACAAACAAAAGCGTTTTATAACTTGGATATAACTGAATCGAAATTAAACGTGAAAATTAATGTAAAATGATTTTGGTAAGCAAACAACAATTAAAGGTGTTGTTACTTGTTAGTACGAGTAACTTGGTACAAGTTCCTAAAACTCTAGGACTGAATCCAAGTTAAACGGGCTATTAAATGTAAAATGATTCTGGCAAGAAACCCAACAAATAGACGTTTTAATTTTGGCTTAATTATAATTTGAACTTCTGCCTCCTTTAATTATTAAAAATTTTAATAAGATTATTTAATTATTTAAAAATTTCAATTGGCTATGGTGGTTAAAAAAATCAATCAAGTCCTTTAATTATTTAAAAAAATTCAATATTTTAATTAAGTCTCTTAATTATTAAAAAGTTTAACCTAATTAAACTTTTAAATAATTTAAGAATCTAACTGAAGTGTTTTAATTAAAAAGTTTAACCTAATTAAACTTTTAACTAATTTAAGAATCTAATTGAAGTGTTTTAAATAATTGGTGGATATATAATTAGTCCTTGTTATAATTAAAAACTCAATTAAATTTTTAATTATAACAAGGACTAATTATATAATTAAACCTTTAATTTTTCTTTTTTCGGGTGCATAGTTACTCCCTCGGTCCTTATTATAATATCCAAACCAAAAATATAGCTTCAGATTCAATTTATAATTTATAATGGGCA